>NW_021626855.1:17557-18279 GCF_004785775.1 Grammomys surdaster
CCCCCATCCCATTACCCCTCCTCCTTCTTCTCCGTGGATGTAACCCCAACCTACCACCCCAATCTCACTTCCCCACCCTCAAAATTCCCACCCCCTGGGGCATCCAGCCTTCATGAGGTCAAGGATATCATCTTCCACCTGTGCCCGACAGGGCCCTCCACTAATACATATTCAGCTGAAGCCCTGGATCCCTACCTAAGTGCTCCCAGGCTGGTGGTTAGGATACTGGGAGCTGTGGTTGGTTGGTATTGTTGCTCTCCTCATGGTGCCACAAACCCTTTAAGCTCCTTCAGTCCTCACTCTAACTCCTCCATTGAGAACCTCATGATCAGTTCAATGGCTAGTTGTGAGCATCTGCCTCTGAATATGTCAGACTCTTGAAGGCCTCTGAGGAGACATCCATATCAGGCCCTTATCAGCATGCACTTCCTGACTTCCACATCAGCATCTACCTTTGGTGACTGCACATGGGATGGATACTCAGGTGGAAAGGTCTTCAAATGGCCCCTCCTTCAGTTTCTGTCCCTCACTTTGTCTCCATATTTGCTCCCTTGAGTATTTTGTTGCTCCTTCTAAGAAGAACTGAATCACCCCCACTTGGTCTTCCTTTTTTATGAGTGTCATGTGGCCTGTGAGTTTCATCTTGGGCATTTCAAGGTTCTGGGCTAATATCCGATAATCAGTGAGTGAATACCATGTGTGTTCTTTTGTGATTGGCTTAC
>NW_021626856.1:0-8767 GCF_004785775.1 Grammomys surdaster
CAGGAGTCAGTATCTCCACAGGACAGGAGCAGACCAACTCTGTGTCTCCCATCTGGCCTCCCTACGAAATTTGCATCCTCCAGAGAAGAGGTTGGATGGACCCTCAGAAAGCTGCCTCCAAGGACGGGTTACGATCACTGAGCCCCATCTGTCGACCACCCAACTCCCTTCCTACTCAAGGTCTAACTGGGGTCCCTCTCCTGCTTCCCAGGACTCCGAGCGCTGGGGTGTGGGGACTCTTGGGGTGTGGAGCAGTGGCAGCAATTGCAGACCCTCTCCCACAGGGGCTTGGGGTCTGGAGCCAAAAGGACTGTTCTGACTATCATTCATAATGTATTGTAAGATATAAAATGAAATAAACTCTTTACTCTCCAAAAAAAAAAAAAAAAAAAAGGATCAATTTGTATTCTACATGCCAACTGCCACTTAAACCAGCATCATTTGTTGAATATGCTGTCTTTTTTCGACTGGATAGTTTTGGCTTCCTTGTCAAAGATCAGGTAACCATAGGTATGTGGCTTTATTTCTGGATCTTCAATTCTATTCCATTGATCTACCTATCTGTCTCTGTACCAATTCTGTTTGTTTTTTTTAATCACTATTGCTCTCTAGTACACTTTGAGGTCAGGGATGGTGATTCCCCCAGAAATTGTTTTATTGTTGAGAATAATGTTCTCTATCCTAGGTTTTTTGTTATTCCAGATGAATTTGAGAATTGCTCTTTATATGTCTGTGAAGAATTAAGTTGGCATTTTAATGGGGGGTTGCATTGACTCTGTAGATTACTTTTGGTAAGATGGCCATTTTTACTATGTTAATCTTGCTGATTCATGAGCATGGGAGATCTTTCCTACTTCTGAGATCTTCTTTGATTTCTTTCTTCAGAGACTTGAAGTTCTTGTCATACAGATCGTTCACTTGCTTTGTTAGAGTCACACCAAGACATTTTATATTATTTGTGACTATTGTAAAGGGTGTCATTTCCCTAATTTCTCTCTCAGCCTGTTTATCCTTTGAGTAGAGTAAGACTACAGATTTGTTTGAGTTAATTTTATATTCAGCCACTTTGCTAAAGTTGTTTATCAGCTGTAGAAATTCTCTGGTGGAATTTTTGGTGTCACTTATGTATACTATCATATCATCTGCAAATAGTGATATTTTGACTTCTTCCTTTCCAATTTGTATCATTTGACCTTCTTTTGTTGTCTAATCGCTCTAGCTAGAACTTTGAGTACATATTGAATAAATAGGGAGAGAATGGTCAGCTTAGTCTTGTTCCTGATTTTAGTGGGATTGCTTCAATTTTCTTTCCATTTAATTTGAAGTTGGCTGTTGGTTTGCTGCATATTGCTTTTATTTGGTTCTGTGCTTTGAATTTTTGATCTTTTCAAGACTTAACATGTTTTAACAAGAATTTAACATGTTGAATTTTGTCAAAGGCTTTTTCAGTATTTAATGAGATGATCTGTGATTTTTTTCTTTGTGTTTGTTTATATAGTGGATAACGTGGATAGATTTCCATATGTTGAGCCATCCATGCATCACTGGGATGAATTCTACTTGATCATGGTGAATGATCATTTTGATTAATGAGTTTTTAAATTCTGTTTGCAAGAATTTTATTGAATATTTTTGCATGGATATTCATAAGTGAAATTGATCTGAAGTTCTCTTTCTGTGTTGGGTCTTTGTGTGGCTTAGGTATCAGCATAACTATGGGTTCATAGAATGAATTAGGTAGTATTCATTCTGTTTCTGTTTTGTGGAATAGTTTTAGAAGTATTGATAGTAGGTCTTCTTTGAAGGTCTGTTTCCTTAGCGGTTATGGAACTGTTTAGATGGTTTACCTAGTCCCGATTTAACATTGGTTCCTGCTATCTGTCTAGAAAGCCATCTATTTCATCTGGATTTTCCAGTTTTGTTGAGTATAGGCTTTTGTAGTAAGATATGATAATTTTTTTAAAAAATTCCTCAGTTTCTGTTGTTATGACTCCCCTTTCATTTCTGATTTTGTTAATTTGGATACTGTCTCTGTGTTCTCTGGTTAGTCTGGCTAAGGGTTTATCTATCTTGTTGATTTTTTCAAAGAACCAGCTGTTTTGTTGATTCTTTGTATACTTCTCTTTGTTCCTAATCGGTTGATTTCAACTCTGAGTTTGATTATTTCCTGCCATCTACTCCTCTCAGATGTGTTTGCTTCTTTTTGTTCTAGAGCTTTCAGCTGTGCTGTTAAGTCGTTAGTGTAGGATCTTTCCAATTTCTTTATGAAGGTACTCAGTGCTATAAATTTCCTCTTTCACTGTGTTCCATAAGTTTGTGTATGCTGTGCCTTCATTTTCATTAAATTCTAGAAAGAATTTAATTTTTTTATTTCTTCCCTGACCAAGTTATTATTGAGTAGAGAGTTATTTAGTTTCTTTGAGTATGTGGGCTTTCTGTTGTTTTGTTGTTATTGAACTTCACCCTTATTCTGTGGCGATTTGATAGAATGCATGGGATTACTTCAATCTTCTTGTATCTCTTGAGGCTTGTTTTGTATCTTATTATATAGTCAGATTTGGAGATGGTACCATGAGGTGCTGAAAAGAAGAATCTATATCTATACCTACATACATATATATAACTGTATAATATATATAATTCTTATATATATACCCACACATACACACACACACATATATAAATATAGTTTTAGAGTGAAATGTTCTGTAGATATCTGTTAAATCCATTTGGTTCATAACTTCTGTTAGCTTCACTGTGTCTTTGTTTAGTTTCTGTTTCTATGATCTATTCATTGGTGAGAGTGGGGTGTTGAAGTCTTCCACTATTATTGTGTCAGGATCAATGTTTCATTTCAGTAACATTTCTTTTACAAATGTGGGTGCCCTTGCCTTTGGAGCATAGATGTTCAGAACTGAGAGTTCATCTTGTAGGAGTTTTCCTTTGATGTATATAATGTGGACTTCCTCATCTCTTTTGATAACTTTTGATTGAAAATCTATTTTATTGAATATTAGAATGGCTACTCCAGCTTATTTCTTAGGACCATCTCCTTGGAAAATTTTTTTCTAGCCTTTTAGTCTGAGGTAGTAACTGTCTTTGTCACTGAGGTGTGTTTCCTGTATGCAATATGAAATACTGGATCTTGTTTATATATCCAGTTTGTTAGCCTATGTCTTTTTATTAAGGAATTGATTCCATTTATGTTGAGAGGTATTAAAGACCAGTGATTGTTGGTTCCTGTTATTTTTGTTGTCAGTGGTTGTATTATGTTTGTGTGGTTCCTTTCTTTTTGGTTTGTTGTGAGATGATTAATTTGTTGTTTTTTTGTGAGTGTAGCTTCCCTCTTTGTGTTAGAGTTTTTCTTCTATTGTTCTCTGTAGGGCTGGATTAGTGAAAATATACTGTTTAACTTGGTTTTGTCATAGAATATCTTGGTTTCTCCATCTATGGTAATTGAGACTTTTGTTGAGTATAGTAGCCTAAATGGGAGCATGACCAGGGGAGAAGTCCAGAGGGTCAGGAGAATGGATAGAAATAAGTAGCAGTGGGGGGAGGTGTAGTGGCATATTTCCCCAAAAGTTGGGAGGAGGTAAGGTGGGAGGAGTAAGGAGAGGAAGAAAGAGAAGGAAGAGGAGGATTGAGGGAGCAGAGATGTAGGAAAATGGAGAACCATGCTTGGATCAAGAGCAGTCCTGGCTAACAACTTATATCTAGGCTAGTTAACTGGGAAATACCTCCAATTGTGTGGGCATCTTGTTATTGAGCATTTCCAAACATATAAAGCCTTTGGTTAATCTTTAAGTATTATTAAAGTCTCATTTAAACCTGGTACTGAGTGGATGGCTGGATGGTCTGGGCTCAGCCCAGCCTTGTGGAGACAGCATGGAAGATTGGCAGAGCCATCTCCCTCGATGGCGTCTCATGGGTGGCAGGGCCAGTGTCTCTGGCCACCTGATCCTGCAGCCTGAGCTGGTGGCCTGAGCTGCAGCAGCAGCAGTGAGAACACTCTGCTGCTTGTGACCTCAGGCTTAGCCTAGTCAGGAACATGGCATCTCAGTACCACAAGACAGACCAGGTGCTGCCGTTTTAAATACATACTGCAACAGGGTGGGAACTTGGAAAGCACTAGAAAGTCTCAGATGCCAGGTATGCAAGAGGTTTTCAGGACTTAACAGAGAAGACTTTATCTAAAATACCCAACAGAGAGATAGAACCTGTAGAGCTCATAGCTAGTGGTTAAGCATGGCCCCTGTGTGGGTCCCCTGTTCCAGAGGGTGTCCCATGATGTTCTTTGGCCTGGCCTGGTGTCAGGATCTGGGCCAAGGGGATAGAGTGCGAGCAGGGAGGGGAGATTGCCTACCTCCACTGCTGTCTCTGCTCACACCTCTGCTGTCACTGCCCAGCCACTCCCAGGTACTGCACCTGTCTCTCCATGCTGAGGGGGCCTGGGCTGGGCTGATAAAAAGCTGGCTAACTGGAAAGGAGGCAGTTTGGTGTCCCAGGCAGGTTCCAGGAGAACAGATCTCTTCCCAAGTGTTACAGCTCTTGTGACAGAAACTTTTGGACACCAGGATGATTCTCGCACACACTTTTTACTTCTCCTGAATAGAGCCCTTATATACAGTTTTGTGGTGGGTTAGGGTCTGGCAGCAGATAATGCCTATTGGCTTAGTCTGAGAGCTTGGAGATACCTCATCTACATGTGGGAGAGCCTGAGGCACTGTTCCTCATGATTGATGGCCTTAGAGCTCTCTGTGGAAGGAGCTGTGGAGGGCTGAAACTAAATGAAAAGAACCAGGGCCTGGGAGCAGAGCTGAACATCTGCTGTCCAATAAAGGTCTAGGGTTCAAGGTCTATGCTCGACCAGGCCACCCAGCTGCTTCTCACAGCCCACAGCCCCACAACTCCCCCTTTTTCTTTTATAAAGGAGAGGTGTCATCAGAATAAGTGTCTCCTATGTTGGGCACAGTTTGATACTGAACCAAGACCTGATTGGTAGTTACCTTTGCAATGCTACTTATCTGTTGCTTTAGAAACTGAATGAAGCAGGGTGCCAAGGGAAGCAAGGCTCCAATGACTAGAATGGGGCCAAGGAGGGGAAGAATCCAAGCCATCAAGGGGTTAGAGTACCAAGGAGTAGGGGTGTTGGGAGTATAGTGAGCCCAGAAGTTCCCCCAGAACTCTTTGAGCATTTTTACATCTTGTTCTACCAGCCCAGATTCATTGACATAGAAGCAACATTCGTCCCCCAGCAAAACACAAGTCCCCCACTGTTCAGCAGTCAATGAGTCCAGGGCCCTCTGGTTTTGGAGAGCAACTCCTGCTAGAGATGTTATCTAGCATTGAAGAGATTCAAGACTGTCTGTGGTAGAGGCCATTGCCTGGTCAAGCTTGTCCTGGAAGTCACCAGCCAGATGTTGTATTCGAACAAGGGCTGCTCCAGTAGTTCTGTGCCCTTTCCCCAGCCTTGAGTAGACCTGAGAGACCTTGTTTACCACAATAGACCAAATAATAGGATCTAGGTGGAATTACCCACCTTGGCTGCATGACAATAGACACCTAGGTGAAGTTACCCACCTTGGCTGCAAGTACAGCCTGCTACAGGAACTGCCTGCTAAGCTTGCCTTGAGACATCTCTGGCCGTGACCTGTGATCAAGAACAGATTATCTCACCCATCTCTCTGGCTGAAACTAAGAAGGGTTCGGGCAGGGCCTTCCCCTTTAAATTGAGAGCTGAGCATTAAAGCATTGAGCCTTGATCAGAGACCTTTGTTTTGGCTTCATCTCTTCTCGCCCTCCATCCTCCTTTTGTTCCCAGCCCTCTTTTCAGGTGAACCCGGTTGACTCGTGGCGCTGGTGGCTACAGGTGGTGCCCAACATGAAGCTTGAAAATGGGGGAGCAACTGACGAACAGCTGTCTTGGTGGAGCTCCATGGGAAACAGAAAAAGAAGGAGAGTATCCCATGCACTTGGTAAGTAGCAAACTATATTGATACTAGCACTAGTGGTAGTTAATTTTGGAGGCCATGTTTGCAGGAAGTGTGTTTTACAGGGTATGGTCTAGGTTGATTAGGTGTTGACACAACCCCTATCTCACCTAGGAGGTGACAGCAATTTGGGAGCAGAGAATGTCAAACAGGCATTTGCCGCTCCTAGGAGACAGCAATTTGGGAGCAGAGAATGTCAAACAGGCATTTTCCACAGCCTAAGAGCTGCTTCAGGTGAGAGGAACAGGGTTAGAAGGAAAACTAAGAAAGCAGGGTACTGAGGTGATACAATAGCTGCCTGCTACATCTCATAATGAATGAGATGAAGAGTTAGATCTTGAATATGAGAGAAAGAAAGGGCTTCAGAAAAGCAATTGTCCTCTCTCTGAGCTGTGTCAGCAAAAAGGAATGAAAAGGCTGTTTCAGAGCTCTCCTAGGAACAGAAGGAAAGTCAGCAGATGTCCTGAGTTTCTCTTTGGCTCCTAGACATCTTTGTCTGTTGTCTGTCCTTGTCGCACCAATGTCCACGTGTGTCAATTGTTTGTTTTTCATTTCGTTGTCTAAATGGTGTTCTAATGTCTAAGTGGTGCATGTTCAAAACACAAAAAAATGGTTAAAGCTCCTATGTATCCACCCCTTGGGCTAGTTTAACTTGGTTTTAAAGGCAGTCTTAATATGCACAACAGAGGTTGATAAGTTACCCTACACCAGTAGCCAAGAGTTGAGATAAGCAGAAAAAGCCTTTCCAGGAACTGATTGTTGGCAAAAGCTGCTTTTAAAAGGGACCAGTAGCTTTTTGGATTTTATAAAGAAGCTAAGAGTTGTTTGTCCTAGAAAAATCTCAGTGACAAGGTGCCTTTCTCTTGAAATTACAGCTAGAAAAAGCAAGAAATTTTTAAAAAATAATTTATATTTTCTCAAATCGTAATTCATTCACACAGGGGTTATAAACACAGAAAGGCAGGATGTGGGGAAGGAAATGACACTGGAGTGTGGGTGTTCAGGGGGAATACAGATATCCTTCAGAACTAGGTATCAGCTGGGTGAAGGTTCAGGGGACAAGTCACTATGACTCTGCCTATGACTCGTTTGTCCTTATCTAAGTTGGTATTGTCTGCCAAGGCTACCTATTTACAAGGTCTATGACTACTCAGGCTAGTAAGTTTCCACAAAAGCTGCCTGTTTACATTAGCTTATAGCCATCTGTTTCAATGTTTTTCCACTGATACGCAAGACTTGGTGTTAGTATACATGTATGACAGGCCTATTGCTGATTTTAGGCCTATGGCTGATTTTAGGCCTTCAGTGTGTAAGCAGGGCTGCCCCTGACATCTCCTCCCTTCTCTAAGTATAGAAGGGCTGTGGCAATTCTAATCTTGTGAAGGTAGGGATAGAGGCCTTGTTAGCAATCTGTTAAACTCCACCTCCAGAGTCACCTGGCAACAGCCAGGTATGCTCCGCCCCACAGTTACCTGGCAACAGGCAGGTAACCCTGCCCACTATAAAAGGGGCTGATTGGCCCCTCCTCTCTCTCTTACTCCTCAACCCTGAGCACCTGCAGGTTATCGTCTCCCCTCTCCCCTTCTCTTCCCCCTCTCTCCACGTGGTCATGGCCGGCCTCTACTCCTCTCTACTTCTCTCTCTCTCTTCGTCTTCTCTTCACTCGCCATCTTCCCGTTCCTCTCTCCCACTCCCTTCCCCAAATAAACCCCTTCCCTTGGAACCGGATCGGATCGGCTTTGGTGTGGTCTGTCCAAACTGCGCTCGAATCCTAACAGGCCTGACCTCCAGTATTTGAAGGGTACCTTGTAATGGCTCCAGTCCTCCTGTCTTTGTCCAGTGATGCATGAGGGCCATACCCATCCCGATGTCTTTTTCCTGGAGAGGGGATACTTTTGACATCAACCCCTATGCAGTCATGCTTGTCCCTCAGGGAACCCAGAGAGATATTTTTATCTTTTATTTATATTCCCTTGCAGTGCTTAGCCTCACAGCCTAAGCAAGAATTCAGATCTCCAGTCAGAGGGGGTTCTGGGTGGCCCTTCTCTGCTTGGTCTAGGGGCAGAAGTCCCCCCTTTTAGGTTGGGTGGAGTTGGGCTTTGGAAACACCCTGTATAAAGTAACAACCTCATCTTGAGTCTCGTGGTCCTCCATAGCTAACTTATGATAATGTATCTGAGTAGATTTTGCTACCAAATTATTTATCTGTTGTATCACAGAGTTAGTCCGCTTATTTGAGGGCCAGGGACCAGCAGAAATAAGCAAAAAGAACCCACATAATGGTCCCAAGATGGGAGGAAATAGGGTTGACAACCTTGGAGAGGCTGAAAACCAATTCTTGTACCAGCATTCATCTGTCTCTTTCTCTCTCTGATTTTTCTTAAGGCCTTCACTGACCTATTTCATGCTCTCTTTAACCTTCCTTGTCTTGTCTATATAAAGACAAAATTCTTATTTAAGGGTTGTACACAGTCAAGAACTGTACACAGCCTTTTCTATTGTAATAGAGTAAATCAAGTCCAATAAGGATCTTTGCGATTTTAGGAGGTCTTTTCAGACAGTGAAATGAGAGATTTCTTCAGAGTAGTAATGTCAATCTCTAGCTGTTTGATGTTCTTGTCAGTGGCCCTTAAAAGGTCTAAGTAGTATAAGTTTGGAGGCCAGCATGTGGATTAGAACAACTTCTTCTTCTTCTTCTTCTTCTTCTTCTTCTTCTTCTTCTTCTTCTTCTTCTTATTCTTATTCTTATTCTTATTCTTATTCTTATTCTTATTCTT
>NW_021626857.1:0-1641 GCF_004785775.1 Grammomys surdaster
TTCTTATTCTTATTCTTATTCTTATTCTTATTCTTATTCTTATTCTTCTTTTTTTTGTTTTTTGAGACAGGGTTTCTCTGTGTAGCCCTGGCTGTCCTGGAACTCACTAGGTAGACCAGGCTGGCCTGGAACTCAGAAATCAGCCTGCCTCTCCCTCTCAAGTGCTGGGATTAAAGGCGTGTGCCACCACCGCCTGGCCTGGATTAGAACTTCTAATAGCAGACATCACGGGTGATTCATTTTTACCTGGGATGCTGCCTGAGTTAAAGCTCCTGGGAGGCCCTCTTTATATTGTTTTTCTGAGGTTGGGTACAGAGCTGCAGCCTGTGTCCTACTCCATGCCCAGACCAGAAGTCCAAAAGCAAGAAATTTTGTTTGGTCTAAATATATAAGATATGTAGCCACTTCATTTTTTGCTTCTGATTGGTTATAAAGTGTAAATATGTTCTACATGTCTTGGTTATACATTATTGGCTTATAAGTTATTGGTTTTGATTAGAAATTTGCAACTTTGGCAACAGGAAGTTGGCTTAAAACTGGTAACTCACAGTTGGAGTCATTCAGAAACCAGATGTATAAAGATAAGATTAAAACTATGTCTCTTTAATGAGATATTAAAGCTGCACTACCATGAATTCATATGTAAGAATTGGCAGCAAACTTTGTAACATGAAAGTAACACACTTGGTGTTGATCTTAGAGAAAATGGATTGTTTACATTATTTTTTTATTTTTTTTGTTGTTTCCTGAAGATTATTTTTATTGGATGTTTCATTTACATTTCATATGTTGTCCCCTTACTCCATCCCCCACGCACCCAGGAACCCCTATCCCCTCACCCCTCCTCCTTCTTCTCTGCGGATGTAACCCCTAACTACCCCCCCAACTACCACCTCCCCACCCTCAAATTCTCACCCCTTGGGGCGTCCAGCCTTCATGAGGTCAAGGATCTCTTCTTCCACCTATGCCCAGCAGGGCCCTCCACACTTACATATAGAGCAGAAGCCCTGGATCCCTCCCTAAGTGCTCCCAGGCTGGTGGTTTAGACCCTGGGAGCTGTGGTTGGTTGGTATGGTTGCTCTCCTCATGGGGCCACAAACCCTTTCACCTCCAATGGTCTTCACTCTAACTCCTCCATTGGGAACTCCATGCTCAGTTCAATGGCTAGTTGTGAGCATCTGACTCTGAATATGTCAGATTCTTGCAGACCTCTGAGGAAACATCTATATCAGGCTATTATCAGCATGAACTTCCTGACTTCCACATCAACATCTACCTTTGGTGACTGCACATGGGATGGATACTCAGGTAGAATGGTCTTCAGATGGCCCCTCCTTCAGTTTCTGTCCCTCACTTTGTCTCCATATTTGCTCCCTTGAGGAGGACCGAATCACCCCCACTTGGTCTTCCAAGTAAAATAAAAAATAATAAATAAATAACATAATAAATAAATAATAATAATAATAATAAATAATAATAATTGAAATAATAATAAATAATTGAATAATAATCCCATGCATTCTTCAATCTTCATGAGCTTCATGTGGCCTGTGAGTTGCATCTTGGGCATTTCAAGATTCTGGGCTAATATCCAATAATCAGTGAGTGAATACCATGTGTGTTCTTTTGTGATTGGCTTAC
>NW_021626858.1:0-1795 GCF_004785775.1 Grammomys surdaster
TTTTGATTTGCATTTCCCTGACGACTAAGGATGCCGAGCATTTCTTTTAGAGTCTAATTTCTTAAGCTCTTTTTATATATTGGATATTAGCCCTCTATCAGATGTAGGATTGGTTAAGATTGTTTTCCAATCTGTTGGTTGCTGATTTGTCTTTTGACAGTGTCCTTTGATTTACAGAAGCTTTGCAGTTTTATGAGGTTCTATTTGTCAATTCTTGATCTTAGAGCATGAGCCATTGGTGTTCTGTTCTCAAAATTTTCCCCTGTGCCCATGTGTTCCAGGCTTTCCCCCATTTTCTCTTCTATTAGTTTCTGTGTATCTGGTTTTATGTGGAGGTCCTTTATCCACTTAGACTTTAGCTTTGTACAAGGAGATAAGAATGGATCAATTTGCATTCTTCTACTTGCTGACCTCCAGTTGAAACAGCACCATTTGTTGAAAATGCAGTCTTTTTTCCACTGGAAGGTTTTACCTCCTTTGTCAAAGATCAAGTGACCATAGGTGTATGGGTTCTTTTCTGGGTCTTCAATTCTATTCCACTGACCCCTGCCTGTCTCTGAACCAATCCCATGCAGTTTTTTTAAAAAAAAATTTTTTTTAATCACTATTGCTCTGTAGTACAGCTTGAGGTCAGGAATGGTGATTTTATTGTTGGGAATAATTTTCACTACCCTGGGTTTTTTGTTATTCCAAATGAATTTGAGAATTGCTCTTTCTATCTCTATGAAGAATTGAGTTGTAATTTTGATGGGGATAGCATTAAATCTGTAGATTGCTCTCACCAAGATGGCCCTTTTTATTCTATTAATCCTGCCAACCCATGAGCATGGGAGATCTTTCCATCTTCTGAGATCTTCTTTGGTTTCTTTCTTCAGGGACTGGAAACTTTTGTCATATAGGTCTTTTGCTTGCTTGGTTAGATTCACACCAGGTATTTTATATTATTTGTGACTATTGTGAAGGGTGTCATTTCCCTAATTTCTTTCTCAGCCTGTTTATGCTTTGAGAAGAGGAAAGCTACTGATTTGTTTGAGTTAATTTTAAATCCAGCCACTTTGCTAAAGTTGTTTATCAGGTTTAGGAGTTCTCTGGTGGAAGTTTTGGGGTCACTTAAGTATACTATCATATCATCTGCAAATAGTGAAATTTTGACCTCTTCCTTTCCAATTTATATCCATTTTATCTCCTCTTGCTGTCTAATTGCTCTGTAGTTTAGGTATGAGCGTAATTGTAGCTTCATATAATAAATTGAGTAATGTTCCTTCTGTTTTTATTTCGTGGAATAGTTTAAATAGAATTGGTATTAGGTCTTCTTTGAAGGTCTGATAGAACGCTGCACTGAAACTATCACTTTGGGACCTGATATCTGTCTAAAAAATAGTCCTATTCATCTAGATTTTCCAATTTAGTTGAGTCTAGGCTTTTGTATTAGGATCTAATGATTTGTTTAATTTCCTGGGTTTGTGTTGTTATGTCTTTTTTTCAGTTCTGATTTTATTAATTTGGATACTGTCTCTCTGCCCTCTGATTAATCTGGCTAAGGGCTTACCTATCTTGTTGAGTTTTTCGAAGAACCAGCTCCTGGTTTTATTGATTCTTTTTATAGTTCTTTTTGTTTCTATTTGGTTGATTTCAGCCCTGAGTTTGATTATTTCCTGCTGGCTACTCCTCTTTGGTTTGTTTGCTTCTTTTTGTTCTAGAGCTTTCAGGTGCATTGTCAAGCTGCTAGTGTATGCTCTCTCCAGTTTCTTCCTTCCTTCCTTCCTTCCTTCCTTCCTTCCTTCCTTCCTTCCTT
>NW_021626859.1:0-12813 GCF_004785775.1 Grammomys surdaster
TAGTAAGTCAGAAAGAAATGAACACGAATAATCAACATTCAGCATTCCTGGAATAATAGTAAATCAGAAATAAATGGACACGAATAATCAATATTCATCATTCAGAGTTCATAGTAAATCAGAAATATATAAAGCTGAAATATCAATAGTCATCAGTCATAGTTAGTAGTAAGTCAGAAATCAATGAACATGAATAATCAATAATCAAGATACGTGGATAATACTAATTCAGAAGTAAATGAACATGAACAACCAATAGTCATATTTCATAGTTAATAGGAAATCAGAAATATATAAAGCTGAAATATCAATAGTCATCAGTCATAGTTAATAGTATGTCAGAAATAAATGAACATGAATAATCAATAATCACGATTCGTGGATAATAGTAATTCAGAAATAAATGAACATGAACAACCAATAGTCATATGTCATAGTTAATAGGAAATCAGAAATATAAAAATCTGAAATATCAATAGTCATCAGTCATAGATAATAGTAAGTCAGAAATAAATGAACATGAATAATCAATATTCAGCATTCGTGGATAAAAGTACATAAGAAGCAAACGAACTTGATTAATCAATAGTCATCAGTCAGAGTTCATAGTAAATTAGAAATATATAAAGGTAAAATATCACTAGTCATCAGTCATAGATAATAGTATGTCAGAAATTAATGAACATGAATAACCTATATTCAGCTTTCGTGGATAATAGTAAATCAGAAAAAAATGAACTTGATTAATCGATACTCATCTGTCAGAGTTCATAGTTAATCAGAAATATATAAAGCTGAAATATCAATAGACATCAGTCATAGATAATAGTAAGTCATTAATAAATGAACATGAATAATAAATATTCAGCATTCGTGGATAATAGTAAATCATAAATAAATGAAATTGATTAATAAATAGTCATCAGTCAGAGTTAATTGTAAACAAGAAAAAAATAAAGATGAAATATCAATAGTCATCAGTCATGGATAATAGTAAGTCAGAAATAAATGAAAATGAATAATCAATAATAACAATTTGTGGATAATAGTAATTCAGAGATAAAAGAACATGAACAACCAATAGTCATATGTCATAGTTAACAGGAAATCAGAAATATATAAAGCTGAAATATCAATAGTCATGAGTCGTAGGAAATAGTAAGTCAGAAATAAATGAACATGAATAATCAATATTCAGCATTCGTGGATAACAGTAAAACAGGAACAAACGAACTTGATTAATCAATAGTCACCATGCAGAGTTCATAGTAAATGAAAAATATATAAAGGTGAAATATCATTAGTCATCAGTCATAGATAATATTAAGTCAGAAATAAATGAACATGAATAATGAACATTCAGCATCGTGGATAATATTCAATCAGAAATAAACGGACATGAATATTCAATAGTCATCAATGAGGGTTCATAGTAAATCAGAAATATATAAAGGTGAAATTTGATTATTCATCAGTCATAGATAACAGTAAGTCAGAAATAATTGAACATGAATAATCAACATTCAGCCTTCATGGATAATAGTAAATTAGAAATAAATGGACATGAATAATCAATAGTCATAAGTCAGAGTTCATAGTAAATCAGAAATATATAAAGGTGAAATATCATTATTCATCAGTCATAGATAACAGTAAGTCAGAAATAATTGAACATAAATAATCAACATTCATCCTTCATGGATAATAGTAAATCAGAAACAAGTGAACTTGATTAATCAATAGTCATCATTTAGAGTTTATGGGAAAGCAGAAATAAATAAAGCTGAAATATCAAAATCATCAGTCATAGATAATAGTAAGTCAGAAATAAATGAACATGAATAATCAATAATAACAATTCATGGATAATAGTAGTTCAGAAATAAATGAACATGAACAACCAATAGTCATATATCATAGTTAATAGGAAATCAGAAATATAAAAGCTGAAAAATCAATAGTCATCAGTCATAGATAATAGTATGTCAGAAATTAATGAACATGAATACTCTATATTCAGCATTCGTGGATAAGAGTAAATCGGAAATAAATGAACTTGATTAATCGATACTCATCAGTCAGAGTTCATAGTTAATCAGAAATATATAAAGCTGAAATATCAATAGTCATCAGTCATAGATAATAGTAAGTCAGAAATAAATGAACATGAATAATAAATATTCAGCATTCGTGGATAATAGTAAATCAGAAGTAAATGAAATTGATTAATCAATAATCATCAGTCATAGTTAATTGTAAACAAGAAAAAAATAAAGATGAAATATCAATAGTCATCAGAAATAAATGAACATGGATAATCAATAATCACAATTCGTGGATAATAGTAATTCAGAAATAAGTGAACATGAACAACCAATAGTCGTATGTCATAGTTAAAAGGAAATCAGAAATATATAAAGGTGATATATCATTAGTCATCAGTCATAGAAAATACTAAGTCAGAAATAAATGAACATGAATAATCAATATTCAGCATTCCTGGATAACAGTAAATCAGGAACAAACGAACTTGATTAATCAATACTCATCAGTCAGAGTTCATAGTAAATCAGAAATATATAAAGGTAAAATATCTTTAGTCATCAGTCATAGATAATAGTATGTCAGAAATAAAGGAACATGAATAATTAATAATAACAATTCATATATATTCGTAATTCAGAAATAAGTGAACATGAACAACAAATAGTCTTATGTCATAGTTAATAGGAAATCAGAAATATATACAGCTGAAATATCAATAGTCATCAGTCATAGATAATAGTAAGTCAGAAATAACTGAACATGAATAATCAATATTCAGCATTCATAGAAAATAGTAAATCAGAAACAAATGAAATTGATTAATCAATAGTCATCAGTCATAGAAAATTGTAAACAAGAAAAAATAAAGCTGAATTATCAAAGGTCATTAGTCATAAATAATAGTAACTCAGAAATAAATGAACATGAATAATCAATAATAACAATTCGTGGATAATAGTAATTCAGAAAAAAATGAACATGAAAAACCAATAGTCATATGTCATAGTTAATAGGAAATCAGAAGTATATAAAGCTGAAATATGAATAGTCATCAGTCATAGATAATAGTAAGTCAGAAATAAATGAACATGAATAATCAATATTCAGCATTCGTGGATAATAGTCAATAGGAAATAAATGGGCACGAATAATCAATAGCCATCAGTCAGAGTTCATAGTAATTCAGAAATATATAAATGTTAAATATCATTAGTCATCAGTCATAAATAATAGTAAGTCAGAAGTAGATTAACATGAATAATCAACATTCAGCATTCGTGGATAATAGTAAATCAGAAAAAAATGAACTTGATTAATCAATAGTCATCAGTCAGAGTTCATAGTAAATCAGAAATATATAAAGCTGAAATATCAATTGTCATCAGTCATAGATAATAGTAAGTCAGAAATAAATGAACATGAATAATCAATAATAACAATTCGTGGATAATAGTAATTCAGAAATAAATGTACATGAACAACCAACAGTCAAATATCATAATTAGTAGGAAATCAGAAATATATAACACTGAAATATAAATAGTCATCAGTCAGATAATAGTACGTCAGAAATAAATGAACATGAATAATCAATATTCAGCATTCGTGGATAATAGTAAATCAGAAACAAATGAACTTGATTAATCAATAGTCATCTGTTCATGGGAAAGCAGAAATAAAGAAAGCTGAAATATCAATAGTCATCAGTCATAGAGACAGAATTGGTTTTTAAGTAAAGATATTGACAGAATTGTTTATTACATAAATATATTAACAGAATTAGTTATTGAATCAAGATACTTATTAAATTGATTATTAAATAAAGATATTAACAGAAATGTTTTTTAAAAAAAGGTTTTGACAGAATTGGTTTTTAAGTAAAGATATAGATAGAATAGGTTTTTAAATATAGATATTGACAGAATTGTTTATTAAATAAACATATTGACAGAAATGTTTATTCAAAAAAGTTTTGACAAAATAAGTGTTTACATAAAGATATTTATAGAATTCGTTATTAAATAAAGATATTGACAGAATTGGTTATTAAATAAATATATTGACAGAATTGGTCATTTAATATAAATACTGACAGAATTGGTTATTAAATAAAGATATTGAGAGAATTTTTTAACAAATTATATGGATAGAATTGCTTTTTAAAAAAAGATATTGACAGAATTGGTTTTCAGATAAAGATATTGACAGATTTGGTTTTTAAATAAAGATATTGACAGAATTGGTTATTACAGAATTGATTATTAAATAAATATATTGACAGAATTGGTTATTAAGTAAAGATATTGACAGAATTGGTTATTACAGAATTGAATATTATACAAAGATATTGACGGAATTGGTTTTTAAGTATAGATATTGACCAAATTGGTTTTTAAATGAAGATATTGACAGAATTTTATTTAAAATAAAGATATTGACAGTATTGGTTATTAACCAATACTGAGATTGACGTAATTTGTTTTTAAATAATGATATTGACAGAATTGGTTACCACAGAATTGATTATTAAATAAAGATATTGACAGAATTGGTTATTAAATTAAGATATTGACAGAATTGGTTTTTATATAAAGTTATTGACAGAATGTATTTTTAAATAAAAATATTGACAGAATTAGGTATTAAATAAAATTATTGACACATTTGGATTTTAAATAAAGATATACACATAATTGTGTATTACATAACTGATTATTAAAACAAGATATTGACAGAATTAGGTACCACAAAATTGATTATTAAGTAAAGATATTGACAGAATTGTTTATTAAATAGAGATATTGACAGAACTGGTTTTTAAATAAAGATTTGAAAGAATGGGTTTTTAAATAATAATATTGACAGACAGAACTGATTAATATATACAGATATTGAAAGAACTGGTTACTAACTAAATATATTGACAGAATTGGTGTTTAAATAAAGATATTGACAGATTTGATTTTTAAATAAAGATATTGACAGAAATGGTTTTCAAATAAAGATATTGATAGAATTGTTTATTAAATAAATATATTTACAGATTTGGTTTTTAAATAAATATATTGACAGAAATGGTTTTTAAATAAAGATATTGACAGAACTGGTTATTAAATAAAGATACACACAGCATTGGTTATTAAATAAAGATATTGACAGAATTGGTTATTAAATAAAGAGATTGAGACAATTTGTTTTTAAATAAAGATATTGACAGAATATGTTACCACAGAATTGATTATTAAAAAAAGATATTGACTGAATTGGTTATTAAAAAAAGATATTGATAGAATCGGTTTTTAAATAAAGATATTCACAGAATGTTTTTTTAAATAAAGATATTGACAGAATTGGATATTAAATAAAGTTATTGACAGAATTGGATTTTAAATAAAGATATAGACATAATTGTGTATTACATAACTGATTATTAAAAGAGATATTGACAGGATCGGTCATTAAATAAAGATATTCACAGAACTGATTATAAAATAAAATATTGACAGAATTGTTTATTAAATAATGATATTGACAGAATTGTTTATTAAATAAATATATTGACAGAATTGGTTTTTAAATAAAGGTATTCACAGAATTGGTTATTACAGAATTGATTATAATGTAAAGATATTGACAGAAAGGGTTTTAAAATAAAGATATTGACAAAATTTGTTATTAAATAAAGATATTGACAAAATTTGTTATTAAATAAAGATATTGACAGAATTGTTTATTAAATAAAGATATTGACGTAATTGGTCTTTAAATAAAATATTGACCGAATTGGTTTTTAAATGAATATATTGACAGAATGGCTTATTAAACATATTGACAGAATTGGTTATTAAATAAAGAGGTTGACAGAATTGGTTTTTAAATAAAAATATTGACAGAATTTGTTATTTAATAAAGAATTTGACAGAATTCGTTTTTAAATAAAGATATTGACAGAATAGGTTATTAAATAAAGATACTGACTGAACTGGTTTTTAAATAAAGATATTGACAGAATTGTTTTTTAAATAAAGATATTTACAGAATTGGCTTTTAAATAAAGATATTGACAGAATTGGTTATTACAGTATTGGTTATTACATAAAGATATTGACAGAATTCGTTATTAAATAAAGATATTGACAGAATTGGTTTTTAAATATATTGACAGAATTTTAATTAAAATAAATATATTGACAGAATTGGCTATTAAAAAAAGATATTGGCAGAAATGATTATTAAATAAAGATATTGACAGACAGAACTGGTTACTATATACAGATATTGAAATAACTGGTTAATAACTAAAGATATTGACAGAATTGGTTTTTAAATAAAGATATTGACAGATTTCGTTTTTAAATAAAGATATTGACAGAAATGGTTTTGAAATAAAGATATTGACAGAACTGTTTATTAAATAAAGATATTGACACAATTGGTTATTAGAAAATTGATTATTAAATAATGATATTGAGAGAATTGGTTTTTAAATAAAGATATTGGCAGAATTGGTTTTTAAATAAATATATTGACAGAACTGGTTTTTGAATAAAGATATTGAAAGAACTGTTTATTAAATAAAGATATTGACAGAATTGTTTATTTCAAAATTGATTATTAAATATCGATATTGACAGAATTGAATTTTAAATAAATATATTTAGAGAATTGGTGTTTAAATAAAGATGTTGACAGAATTGGTTTTAAATAAAGATATTAACAGAATAAGTTATTACATAAATGGTTTTTAAATAAAGATATTGACAGAATTGGTTTTTAAATAAAGCTCTTGACAGAACTGGTGTTTAAATTAAGATATAGACAGAATTGATTATTAAATAAAGCTATTGACAGAATTGGCTGTTAAATAAAGATATTTACAGAATTGGTTATTAAAGAATTGATTATTAAATAAAGATATTTACAGAATTGGTTTTAAAATAAAGATATTGACAGAACTGCTTATTACAGAATTGATTATTAAATAAAGATATTGACAGAATTGGATTTTAAATAAAGATATTGAGAGAATTGGTGTTTAAATAAAGATGTTGACAGAATTGGTTTTTAAATAAAGATATTGACAGAAGTGTTTATTAAATAAAGATATTGACAGAATTGGTTATTAAATAAAGTTATTGACAGAATTGGTTGTTAAATAAAGATATTGACACTATTGGATACTACAGAACTGATTTTAAATAAAGATATTTACAGAATTGCTTTTAAAATAAAGATATTGACAGAATTGGTTTTTAAATAAAGATATTGACAGAACTGTTTATTAAATAAAGATATTGACAGAACTGTTTATTAAATAAAGATATTGACAGAACTGTTTATTAAATAAAGATATTGACAGAATTGGTTATTTCCAAATTGATTATTAAATAACGAGATTGACAAAATTGGATTTTAAATAAAGATATTGAGAGAATTGGTGTTTAAATAAAGATGTTGACAGAACTGGTTTTTAAATAAAGATATTGATTGAACTATTTATTAAAAATATTGTCAGAATTGGTTATTAAATAAAGATATTGACAGAATTGGTTTTTAAACAAAGATAATAACAGAGTTGTTGTTTAAATTAAGATATTGACAGAATTGGATATTAAATAAAGCTATCGACAGAATTGGTTGTTAAATAAAGATATTGACAGAATTGGTTATTAGAAAATTGATTATTAAATAATAGCAATAACAGAATTGGTTTTTTAAATAAAGATATTGACAGAATTGGTTTTTAAATAATGATATTGACAGAATTGGTTTTTAAATAAAGATATTGACAGAAATGTTTATTAAATAAAGATATTGACAGAACTGTTTATTAAACAAAAATATAGACAGAATTTGTTATTAAATAAAGATATTGACAGAATTGGTTATTAAAGTATTGATTATTAAATAAAGATATTTACAAAATTGGTTTTAAAATAAAGACATTGACAGAACTGCTTATTACAGAATTGATTATTAAATAAAGATATTGACAGAATTGGATTTTAAATAAAGATATTGACAGAATTGGTATTTAAATAATGATGTTGACAGAATTCGTTTTTAAAGAAATATATTGACAGAATTGGTTATTAAATAAATATATTGAGGGACAGAATTGGTTATTAAATAAAGATATTGACAGTATTGGTTTTTAAATAAAAATGTTGACAGACTTGCTTTCTAGATAAAGATATTGACAGAACTGATTATTAAATAAAGATATTGACAGAATTGTTTTTTAAATAAAAATATTGACAGAATTGGTTTTTAAATAAAGATACTGACAGAATTGTTAATTAAACAAAGATATTGACAGAATCGGTTATTAAAGTTACTAACAGAATTCATTATTAAATAAAGACATGGAAAGAATTGGTTTTTTAAATAAAGGTATTTACAGAACTGGTTATTAAATAAAGATATTGACAGAATCATTTATTAAAAAAATATTGACAGAATTGGTTGTTAAATAAAGATATTGACGGACAGAATTGGTTTTTATATACAGATATTGACAGATCTGGTTATTAAATAAAGATATTGACAGAATTGGTTTTTAAATAAAGATATTGACAGAATTGGTTATTAAATAAAGTTATTGACAGAATTGGTTTTTAAATAAAGATATTGACAGAATTGGTTATTAAATAAAGATATTGAGAGACAGAATTGGTTATTAAATAAAGATATTGACAGAACTGGTTTTTAAATAAAAATATTGACACAATTGATTATTAAATAAAGGTATACACAGAATTGTTTATTGAATAAAGATATTTTCAGAATTGGTTTTTAAATACAGATATTGACAGAAATCATTATTACAAAATTGATTTTTAAATAAAGATATTGTCAGAATAGGTTATTACATAATTCGTTATTAAATAAAGATAGTGACATAATTGGTTATTAAATAAAGATATTGACAGAACTGGTTGTTAAATAAACATATTGACAGAATTGGTTATTAAATAAAAATATTTATAGACAGAATTGTTTATTAAATAAAGACATTGATGGAATTGGTTTTTAAACAAACGTAATAACAGAATTGGTAATTAAACAAAGATTTTGACAGAATCGGCTATTAAACATAATGACAGAATTGTTTATTAAATAAAGACATGGACAGAACTGGTTTTTAAATAAAGATATTGACAGAATGTTTATTAAATAAAGACATGGACAGAATTGGTTCTTAAATAAGATATTGACAGAATTGGTTTTTAAATAAAGATATTGACAGAATTGGTAATTAAATAAAGATATTGACAAAATTGTTTATTACAGAACTTATTATTAAATAAAGATATTTACAGAATTGGTTATTGAATACAGATATTATCAGAATTGGTTTTTAAAAAAAGATATTGACAGAATTGGTTATTATAAAATTGATTATTTTATAAATATATTGACATAATTGGTTATTAAATAAAGATATTGACAGAATTATTTATAGAAAAGATATAGAGAGAATTGGTTATGAAATAAAGATATTGACAGACAGAATTGGATATTATATACAGATATTGACAGAACTGGTTATTAAGTAAAGATATTCACAGAATTGGTTTTTAAATAAAGATATTGACAGAATTGGGTTTTAAATAAAATATTGACAGAATTGGTTATTAAATAAAGTTATTGACAGAATTGGTTTTTAAATATAGATATTGAAAGAATTGGTTTTTTAAAAAGATACTGACAGAATTGGTTATTTAATAAAGGTATTGAGAGCCAGAATTGGTTATTAAATAAAGATATTGACAGAACTGGTTTTTAAATAAAAATGTTGACAGAATTGGTTTTTAAATAAAGATATTGACAGAATTGTTTATTAAATAAACTTATTGACAGAATTGGTTTTTAAATTAAAACATTGACAGAACTGTTTATTAAATAAATATATTAACAGAATTGGTTATTAAGTAAAGCTATTGACAGAATTGGTTTTTAAACAAAGATATTGACAGAATTGGTTTTTAAATAAAGCTATTGACAGGATTGGTTGTTAAATAAAGATATTGAGTGAATTGGTTATTAAATAAAGTTATTGACAGAATTGGTTGTTAAATATAGATATTGACAGTATTGGTTATTACACAACTCATTATAATATAAAGATATTGACAGAAGTGGTTATTACAGAATTGATTATTAAATAGATATTGACAGAATTGGTTATTAAATAAAAATATTGACAGAACTGTTTATTAAATAAAGATATTGACATTGACATTATTGGTTACTAGAAAATTGATTATTAAATAACGATATTGACAGAATTTCTTTCTAAATAAAGATATTGACAGAATTGGTGTTTAAATTAAAATGTTGACAGAATTGGTTTTTAAATGAAGATATTGAGAGAATTGGTTATTAAATAAAGATATTGACAGAATTGGTTTTAAAATAAAAACATTGACAGAACTGCTTATTTCAGAATTGATTACTAAAAAGATACTTACAGAATTGTTTATTAAATAAAGATATTGACTGAAGTGGTTATTACAGAATTTATTATTAAATAGATATTGACAGAATTGGTTATTAAATAAAGATATTGACTGAACTGTTTATTAAATAAAGATATTGAAAGAATTGGTTATTAGTACATTGATTATTAAATAACGATATTGACAGAATTGGTTTTTAAATAAAGATATTGACAGAACTGTTTATTAAATAAAGATATTGACAGAATTGGTTATTTCAAAATTGATTATTAAATAACGATATTGACAGAATTGGATTTTAAATAAAGATATTGATAGAATTGGTGTTTAAATAAATATGTTGACAGAACTGGTTTTTAAATAAAGATATTGACAGAATACTTTATTACATAATTGGTTATTAAATAAAGATATTGATAGAATTGGCTTTTAAACAAAGATATGGACAGAATTGGTGTTTAAATAAAGATATTGACAGAATTGGTTATTAAATTAAGCTATTGAAAGAATTGGTTGTTAAATAAATATATTGACAGAATTGGTTAATAAATAAATTTATTGACAGAATTGGTTGTTCAATAAAGATAGTGACAGTATTGGTTATTACAGAACTGATTATTAAATAAAGATATTTTCAGAATTGGTTTTAAAATAAAGACATTGACAGAACTGCTTATTATAGAATTGATTATAAAACAAAGATATTGACAGAATTGGTTATTAAATAAAGATATTGACAGAAATGTTTATTAAATAAATATATAGACAGAATTTGTTATTTAATAAAGATATTGACAGAAACTGTTTTTAAATAAAGATATTGACAGAATTGGTGATTAAAAAATGATATCGACAGAATTGGTTATTAAAAATATTGACAGAATTGGTTTTTAAATAAACATATTGAGAGAACTGCTTAATAAATAAATATATTGACAGAAGTGGTTATTAAATAAAGATACTGACAGAAATGGTTTTTAAATAAAGATATTGACCGAACTGGTTATTAAAAATGATACTGACAGAATTGGTTATTAATTAAAGACATTGACAGAATGGCTTATTAAAGATATTTACAGAATTGGTTATTAAATAAAATATTGACAGAACTGGTTTTTAAATAAATACATAGACAGAATTCGTTATTAACGAAAGATATTTAGAGAATTGCTTATTAAATAAAGATATTGACAGAATGGTTATTACGTAATTGATTACTAAATAAAGTTATTGAGACAATTGGTTATTAAATAAATATATTGCCAGACAGAATTGGTTATTAAACAAAGATAGTGACAGAACTGTTTATTAAATAAAGATATTGACAGAATTGGTTATTACATAATTGATTACTAAATAGAGATATTGACAGATTTGGTTTTTAAATAAAGATATTCACAGAATTGGTTTTTAAGTAATGATAGTGACAAAACTGGTTATTAAATAAAGATATTGACAGAACTGGTTATTAAATAAAGATATTGACAGAATTGGTAATTAATTAAAGATATTGACAGTTCTGGTTATTAAATAAATACATTGAGAGAATTGTTTATTAAATAAACATATTGAGAGAGAGTATTGTTTATTAAATAAAGATATTGACAGAACTGTTTTTTAAATAAAGATATTGACAGAATTGGTTATTAAATAAAGATGTTGACAGAATGGGTTTTAAATAAAAATATTGACAGAATGTTTTATTAAATAAAGATTTTGACAGAATTGCTTTTTAAATAAAGATATTGACAGAATTGGTTATTAAATAAAGATATAGACAGAATTGGTTTCTAAATGAAGACATTGACAGAATTTGTTATTAAATAAAGATATTGACAGAATTGGTTATTACAGAATTGATTATTAAATAAAGATATTTACAGAATTGGTTTTTAAATAAAGTCATTGACAGAACTGCTTATTACAGAATTGATTATTAAATAAAGATATTGACAAAGTTGGTTATCAAATAATGATATTGACAGAAATGTTTAGTAAAAAAATTTATAGACAGAATTGGTTATTAAATAAAGATATTGACAGAAACTGGTTTTAAACAAAGATACTGACAGAATTGGTTTCTAAATAAAGATATTGACAGAATAGATTACATAATTGACTATTAAATAAAGATATTGACAGAATTGGTTATTAAATAATGATATGACTTAAGGGCAGTGAAGGGGTGGACTTCTGGAGATGCTCAGTGCTCATGAAAGGAAGGCTTGCTGGTGGACAGAGAAATGCATTTCTCACAGGACCATGGCATACATCATCTTGTAAACAGAGAGGCCCTTTTACTCTA
>NW_021626860.1:0-12778 GCF_004785775.1 Grammomys surdaster
TAGTAAGTCAGAAAGAAATGAACACGAATAATCAACATTCAGCATTCCTGGAATAATAGTAAATCAGAAATAAATGGACACGAATAATCAATATTCATCATTCAGAGTTCATAGTAAATCAGAAATATATAAAGCTGAAATATCAATAGTCATCAGTCATAGTTAGTAGTAAGTCAGAAATCAATGAACATGAATAATCAATAATCAAGATACGTGGATAATACTAATTCAGAAGTAAATGAACATGAACAACCAATAGTCATATTTCATAGTTAATAGGAAATCAGAAATATATAAAGCTGAAATATCAATAGTCATCAGTCATAGTTAATAGTATGTCAGAAATAAATGAACATGAATAATCAATAATCACGATTCGTGGATAATAGTAATTCAGAAATAAATGAACATGAACAACCAATAGTCATATGTCATAGTTAATAGGAAATCAGAAATATAAAAATCTGAAATATCAATAGTCATCAGTCATAGATAATAGTAAGTCAGAAATAAATGAACATGAATAATCAATATTCAGCATTCGTGGATAAAAGTACATAAGAAGCAAACGAACTTGATTAATCAATAGTCATCAGTCAGAGTTCATAGTAAATTAGAAATATATAAAGGTAAAATATCACTAGTCATCAGTCATAGATAATAGTATGTCAGAAATTAATGAACATGAATAACCTATATTCAGCTTTCGTGGATAATAGTAAATCAGAAAAAAATGAACTTGATTAATCGATACTCATCTGTCAGAGTTCATAGTTAATCAGAAATATATAAAGCTGAAATATCAATAGACATCAGTCATAGATAATAGTAAGTCATTAATAAATGAACATGAATAATAAATATTCAGCATTCGTGGATAATAGTAAATCATAAATAAATGAAATTGATTAATAAATAGTCATCAGTCAGAGTTAATTGTAAACAAGAAAAAAATAAAGATGAAATATCAATAGTCATCAGTCATGGATAATAGTAAGTCAGAAATAAATGAAAATGAATAATCAATAATAACAATTTGTGGATAATAGTAATTCAGAGATAAAAGAACATGAACAACCAATAGTCATATGTCATAGTCAACAGGAAATCAGAAATATATAAAGCTGAAATATCAATAGTCATGAGTCGTAGGAAATAGTAAGTCAGAAATAAATGAACATGAATAATCAATATTCAGCATTCGTGGATAACAGTAAAACAGGAACAAACGAACTTGATTAATCAATAGTCACCATGCAGAGTTCATAGTAAATGAAAAATATATAAAGGTGAAATATCATTAGTCATCAGTCATAGATAATATTAAGTCAGAAATAAATGAACATGAATAATGAACATTCAGCATCGTGGATAATAGTCAATCAGAAATAAACGGACATGAATAATCAATAGTCATCAATGAGAGTTCATAGTAAATCAGAAATATATAAAGGTGAAATTTGATTATTCATCAGTCATAGATAACAGTAAGTCAGAAATAATTGAACATGAATAATAAACATTCAGCCTTCATGGATAATAGTAAATTAGAAATAAATGGACATGAATAATCAATAGTCATAAGTCAGAGTTCATAGTAAATCAGAAATATATAAAGGTGAAATATCATTATTCATCAGTCATAGATAACAGTAAGTCAGAAATAATTGAACATAAATAATCAACATTCATCCTTCATGGATAATAGTAAATCAGAAACAAGTGAACTTGATTAATCAATAGTCATCATTTAGAGTTTATGGGAAAGCAGAAATAAATAAAGCTGAAATATCAAAATCATCAGTCATAGATAATAGTAAGTCAGAAATAAATGAACATGAATAATCAATAATAACAATTCATGGATAATAGTAGTTCAGAAATAAATGAACATGAACAACCAATAGTCATATATCATAGTTAATAGGAAATCAGAAATATAAAAGCTGAAAAATCAATAGTCATCAGTCATAGATAATAGTATGTCAGAAATTAATGAACATGAATACTCTATATTCAGCATTCGTGGATAAGAGTAAATCGGAAATAAATGAACTTGATTAATCGATACTCATCAGTCAGAGTTCATAGTTAATCAGAAATATATAAAGCTGAAATATCAATAGTCATCAGTCATAGATAATAGTAAGTCAGAAATAAATGAACATGAATAATAAATATTCAGCATTCGTGGATAATAGTAAATCAGAAGTAAATGAAATTGATTAATCAATAATCATCAGTCATAGTTAATTGTAAACAAGAAAAAAATAAAGATGAAATATCAATAGTCATCAGAAATAAATGAACATGGATAATCAATAATCACAATTCGTGGATAATAGTAATTCAGAAATAAGTGAACATGAACAACCAATAGTCGTATGTCATAGTTAAAAGGAAATCAGAAATATATAAAGGTGATATATCATTAGTCATCAGTCATAGAAAATACTAAGTCAGAAATAAATGAACATGAATAATCAATATTCAGCATTCCTGGATAACAGTAAATCAGGAACAAACGAACTTGATTAATCAATACTCATCAGTCAGAGTTCATAGTAAATCAGAAATATATAAAGGTAAAATATCTTTAGTCATCAGTCATAGATAATAGTATGTCAGAAATAAAGGAACATGAATAATTAATAATAACAATTCATATATATTCGTAATTCAGAAATAAGTGAACATGAACAACAAATAGTCTTATGTTATAGTTAATAGGAAATCAGAAATATATACAGCTGAAATATCAATAGTCATCAGTCATAGATAATAGTAAGTCAGAAATAACTGAACATGAATAATCATTATTCAGCATTCATAGAACATAGTAAATCAGAAACAAATGAAATTGATTAATCAATAGTCATCAGTCATAGAAAATTGTAAACAAGAAAAAATAAAGCTGAATTATCAAAGGTCATTAGTCATAAATAATAGTAACTCAGAAATAAATGAACATGAATAATCAATAATAACAATTCGTGGATAATAGTAATTCAGAAAAAAATGAACATGAAAAACCAATAGTCATATGGCATAGTTAATAGGAAATCAGAAGTATATAAAGCTGAAATATGAATAGTCATCAGTCATAGATAATAGTAAGTCAGAAATAAATGAACATGAATAATCAATATTCAGCATTCGTGGATAATAGTCAATAGGAAATAAATGGACACGAATAATCAATAGCCATCAGTCAGAGTTCATAGTAATTCAGAAATATATAAATGTTAAATATCATTAGTCATCAGTCATAAATAATAGTAAGTCAGAAGTAGATTAACATGAATAATCAACATTCAGCATTCGTGGATAATAGTAAATCAGAAAAAAATGAACTTGATTAATCAATAGTCATCAGTCAGAGTTCATAGTAAATCAGAAATATATAAAGCTGAAATATCAATTGTCATCAGTCATAGATAATAGTAAGTCAGAAATAAATGAACATGAATAATCAATAATAACAATTCGTGGATAATAGTAATTCAGAAATAAATGTACATGAACAACCAACAGTCAAATATCATAATTAGTAGGAAATCAGAAATATATAACACTGAAATATAAATAGTCATCAGTCAGATAATAGTACGTCAGAAATAAATGAACATGAATAATCAATATTCAGCATTCGTGGATAATAGTAAATCAGAAACAAATGAACTTGATTAATCAATAGTCATCTGTTCATGGGAAAGCAGAAATAAAGAAAGCTGAAATATCAATAGTCATCAGTCATAGAGACAGAATTGGTTTTTAAGTAAAGATATTGACAGAATTGTTTATTACATAAATATATTAACAGAATTAGTTATTGAATCAAGATACTTATTAAATTGATTATTAAATAAAGATATTAACAGAAATGTTTTTTAAAAAAAGGTTTTGACAGAATTGGTTTTTAAGTAAAGATATAGATAGAATAGGTTTTTAAATATAGATATTGACAGAATTGTTTATTAAATAAACATATTGACAGAAATGTTTATTCAAAAAATTTTTGACAAAATAAGTGTTTACATAAAGATATTTATAGAATTCGTTATTAAATAAAGATATTGACAGAATTGGTTATTAAATAAATATATTGACAGAATTGGTCATTGAATATAAATACTGACAGAATTGGTTATTAAATAAAGATATTGAGAGAATTTTTTAACAAATTATATGGATAGAATTGCTTTTTAAAAAAATATATTGACAGAATTGGTTTTCAGATAAAGATATTGACAGATTTGGTTTTTAAATAAAGATATTGACAGAATTGGTTATTACAGAATTGATTATTAAATAAATATATTGACAGAATTGGTTATTAAGTAAAGATATTGACAGAATTGGTTATTACAGAATTGAATATTATACAAAGATATTGACGGAATTGGTTTTTAAGTATAGATATTGATCAAATTGGTTTTTAAATGAAGATATTGACAGAATTTTATTTAAAATAAAGATATTGACAGTATTGGTTATTAACCAATACTGAGATTGACGTAATTTGTTTTTAAATAATGATATTGACAGAATTGGTTACCACAGAATTGATTATTAAATAAAGATATTGACAGAATTGGTTATTAAATTAAGATATTGACAGAATTGGTTTTTATATAAAGTTATTGACAGAATGTATTTTTAAATAAAAATATTGACAGAATTAGGTATTAAATAAAATTATTGACACATTTGGATTTTAAATAAAGATATACACATAATTGTGTATTACATAACTGATTATTAAAACAAGATATTGACAGAATTAGGTACCACAAAATTGATTATTAAGTAAAGATATTGACAGAATTGTTTATTAAATAGAGATATTGACAGAACTGGTTTTTAAATAAAGATTTGAAAGAATGGGTTTTTAAATAATAATATTGACAGACAGAACTGATTAATATATACAGATATTGAAAGAACTGGTTACTAACTAAATATATTGACAGAATTGGTGTTTAAATAAAGATATTGACAGATTTGATTTTTAAATAAAGATATTGACAGAAATGGTTTTCAAATAAAGATATTGATAGAATTGTTTATTAAATAAATATATTTACAGATTTGGTTTTTAAATAAATATATTGACTGAAATGGTTTTTAAATAAAGATATTGACAGAACTGGTTATTAAATAAAGATACACACAGCATTGGTTATTAAATAAAGATATTGACAGAATTGGTTATTAAATAAAGAGATTGAGACAATTTGTTTTTAAATAAAGATATTGACAGAATATGTTACCACAGAATTGATTATTAAAAAAAGATATTGACTGAATTGGTTATTAAAAAAAAGATATTGATAGAATCGGTTTTTAAATAAAGATATTCACAGAATGTTTTTTTAAATAAAGATATTGACAGAATTGGATATTAAATAAAGTTATTGACAGAATTGGATTTTAAATAAAGATATAGACATAATTGTGTATTACATAACTGATTATTAAAAGAGATATTGACAGGATCGGTCATTAAATAAAGATATTCACAGAACTGATTATAAAATAAAATATTGACAGAATTGTTTATTAAATAATGATATTGACAGAATTGTTTATTAAATAAATATATTGACAGAATTGGTTTTTAAATAAAGGTATTCACAGAATTGGTTATTACAGAATTGATTATAATGTAAAGATATTGACAGAAAGGGTTTTAAAATAATGATATTGACAAAATTTGTTATTAAATAAAGATATTGACAAAATTTGTTATTAAATAAAGATATTGACAGAATTGTTTATTAAATAAAGATATTGACGTAATTGGTCTTTAAATAAAATATTGACCGAATTGGTTTTTAAATGAATATATTGACAGAATGGCTTATTAAACATATTGACAGAATTGGTTATTAAATAAAGAGGTTGACAGAATTGGTTTTTAAATAAAAATATTGACAGAATTTGTTATTTAATAAAGAATTTGACAGAATTCGTTTTTAAATAAAGATATTGACAGAATAGGTTATTAAATAAAGATACTGACTGAACTGGTTTTTAAATAAAGATATTGACAGAATTGTTTTTTAAATAAAGATATTTACAGAATTGGCTTTTAAATAAAGATATTGACAGAATTGGTTATTACAGTATTGGTTATTACATAAAGATATTGACAGAATTCGTTATTAAATAAAGATATTGACAGAATTGGTTTTTAAATATATTGACAGAATTTTAATTAAAATAAATATATTGACAGAATTGGCTATTAAAAAAAGATATTGGCAGAAATGATTATTAAATAAAGATATTGACAGACAGAACTGGTTACTATATACAGATATTGAAATAACTGGTTATTAACTAAAGATATTGACAGAATTGGTTTTTAAATAAAGATATTGACATTTCGTTTTTAAATAAAGATATTGACAGAAATGGTTTTGAAATAAAGATATTGACAGAACTGTTTATTAAATAAAGATATTGACACAATTGGTTATTAGAAAATTGATTATTAAATAATGATATTGAGAGAATTGGTTTTTAAATAAAGATATTGGCAGAATTGGTTTTTAAATAAATATATTGACAGTACTGGTTTTTGAATAAAGATATTGAAAGAACTGTTTATTAAATAAAGATATTGACAGAATTGTTTATTTCAAAATTGATTATTAAATATCGATATTGACAGAATTGAATTTTAAATAAATATATTTAGAGAATTGGTGTTTAAATAAAGATGTTGACAGAATTGGTTTTAAATAAAGATATTAACAGAATAAGTTATTACATAAATGGTTTTTAAATAAAGATATTGACAGAATTGGTTTTTAAATAAAGCTCTTGACAGAACTGGTGTTTAAATTAAGATATAGACAGAATTGATTATTAAATAAAGCTATTGACAGAATTGGCTGTTAAATAAAGATATTTACAGAATTGGTTATTAAAGAATTGATTATTAAATAAAGATATTTACAGAATTGGTTTTAAAATAAAGATATTGACAGAACTGCTTATTACAGAATTGATTATTAAATAAAGATATTGACAGAATTGGATTTTAAATAAAGATATTGAGAGAATTGGTGTTTAAATAAAGATGTTGACAGAATTGGTTTTTAAATAAAGATATTGACAGAAGTGTTTATTAAATAAAGATATTGACAGAATTGGTTATTAAATAAAGTTATTGACAGAATTGGTTGTTAAATAAAGATATTGACACTATTGGATACTACAGAACTGATTTTAAATAAAGATATTTACAGAATTGCTTTTAAAATAAAGATATTGACAGAATTGGTTTTTAAATAAAGATATTGACAGAACTGTTTATTAAATAAAGATATTGACAGAACTGTTTATTAAATAAAGATATTGACAGAATTGGTTATTTCCAAATTGATTATTAAATAACGAGATTGACAAAATTGGATTTTAAATAAAGATATTGAGAGAATTGGTGTTTAAATAAAGATGTTGACAGAACTGGTTTTAAATAAAGATATTGATTGAACTATTTATTAAAAATATTGTCAGAATTGGTTATTAAATAAAGATATTGACAGAATTGGTTTTTAAACAAAGATAATAACAGAGTTGTTGTTTAAATTAAGATATTGACAGAATTGGATATTAAATAAAGCTATCGACAGAATTGGTTGTTAAATAAAGATATTGACAGAATTGGTTATTAGAAAATTGATTATTAAATAATAGCAATAACAGAATTGGTTTTTTAAATAAAGATATTGACAGAATTGGTTTTTAAATAATGATATTGACAGAATTGGTTTTTAAATAAAGATATTGACAGAAATGTTTATTAAATAAAGATATTGACAGAACTGTTTATTAAACAAAAATATAGACAGAATTTGTTATTAAATAAAGATATTGACAGAATTGGTTATTAAAGTATTGATTATTAAATAAAGATATTTACAAAATTGGTTTTAAAATAAAGACATTGACAGAACTGCTTATTACAGAATTGATTATTAAATAAAGATATTGACAGAATTGGATTTTAAATAAAGATATTGACAGAATTGGTATTTAAATAATGATGTTGACAGAATTCGTTTTTAAAGAAATATATTGACAGAATTGGTTATTAAATAAATATATTGAGGGACAGAATTGGTTATTAAATAAAGATATTGACAGTATTGGTTTTTAAATAAAAATGTTGACAGACTTGCTTTCTAGATAAAGATATTGACAGAACTGATTATTAAATAAAGATATTGACAGAATTGTTTTTTAAATAAAAATATTGACAGAATTGGTTTTTAAATAAAGATACTGACAGAATTGTTAATTAAACAAAGATATTGACAGAATCGGTTATTAAAGTTACTAACAGAATTCATTATTAAATAAAGACATGGAAAGAATTGGTTTTTTAAATAAAGGTATTTACAGAACTGGTTATTAAATAAAGATATTGACAGAATCATTTATTAAAAAAATATTGACAGAATTGGTTGTTAAATAAAGATATTGACGGACAGAATTGGTTTTTATATACAGATATTGACAGATCTGGTTATTAAATAAAGATATTGACAGAATTGGTTTTTAAATAAAGATATTGACAGAATTGGTTATTAAATAAAGTTATTGACAGAATTGGTTTTTAAATAAAGATATTGACAGAATTGGTTATTAAATAAAGATATTGAGAGACAGAATTGGTTATTAAATAAAGATATTGACAGAACTGGTTTTTAAATAAAAATATTGACACAATTGATTATTAAATAAAGGTATACACAGAATTGTTTATTGAATAAAGATATTTTCAGAATTGGTTTTTAAATACAGATATTGACAGAAATCATTATTACAAAATTGATTTTTAAATAAAGATATTGTCAGAATAGGTTATTACATAATTCGTTATTAAATAAAGATAGTGACATAATTGGTTATTAAATAAAGATATTGACAGAACTGGTTGTTAAATAAACATATTGACAGAATTGGTTATTAAATAAAAATATTTATAGACAGAATTGTTTATTAAATAAAGACATTGATGGAATTGGTTTTTAAACAAACGTAATAACAGAATTGGTAATTAAACAAAGATTTTGACAGAATCGGCTATTAAACATAATGACAGAATTGTTTATTAAATAAAGACATGGACAGAACTGGTTTTTAAATAAAGATATTGACAGAATGTTTATTAAATAAAGACATGGACAGAATTGGTTCTTAAATAAGATATTGACAGAATTGGTTTTTAAATAAAGATATTGACAGAATTGGTAATTAAATAAAGATATTGACAAAATTGTTTATTACAGAACTTATTATTAAATAAAGATATTTACAGAATTGGTTATTGAATACAGATATTATCAGAATTGGTTTTTAAAAAAAGATATTGACAGAATTGGTTATTATAAAATTGATTATTTTATAAATATATTGACATAATTTGTTATTAAATAAAGATATTGACAGAATTATTTATAGAAAAGATATAGAGAGAATTGGTTATGAAATAAAGATATTGACAGACAGAATTGGACATTATATACAGATATTGACAGAACTGGTTATTAAGTAAAGATATTCACAGAATTGGTTTTTAAATAAAGATATTGACAGAATTGGGTTTTAAATAAAATATTGACAGAATTGGTTATTAAATAAAGTTATTGACAGAATTGGTTTTTAAATATAGATATTGAAAGAATTGGTTTTTTGAAAAGATACTGACAGAATTGGTTATTTAATAAAGGTATTGAGAGCCAGAATTGGTTATTAAATAAAGATATTGACAGAACTGGTTTTTAAATAAAAATGTTGACAGAATTGGTTTTTAAATAAAGATATTGACAGAATTGTTTATTAAATAAACTTATTGACAGAATTGGTTTTTAAATTAAAACATTGACAGAACTGTTTATTAAATAAATATATTAACAGAATTGGTTATTAAGTAAAGCTATTGACAGAATTGGTTTTTAAACAAAGATATTGACAGAATTGGTTTTTAAATAAAGCTATTGACAGGATTGGTTGTTAAATAAAGATATTGAGTGAATTGGTTATTAAATAAAATTATTGACAGAATTGGTTGTTAAATATAGATATTGACAGTATTGGTTATTACACAACTCATTATAATATAAAGATATTGACAGAAGTGGTTATTACAGAATTGATTATTAAATAGATATTGACAGAATTGGTTATTAAATAAAAATATTGACAGAACTGTTTATTAAATAAAGATATTGACATTGACATTATTGGTTACTAGAAAATTGATTATTAAATAACGATATTGACAGAATTTCTTTCTAAATAAAGATATTGACAGAATTGGTGTTTAAATTAAAATGTTGACAGAATTGGTTTTTAAATGAAGATATTGAGAGAATTGGTTATTAAATAAAGATATTGACAGAATTGGTTTTAAAATAAAAACATTGACAGAACTGCTTATTTCAGAATTGATTACTAAAAAGATACTTACAGAATTGTTTATTAAATAAAGATATTGACTGAAGTGGTTATTACAGAATTTATTATTAAATAGATATTGACAGAATTGGTTATTAAATAAAGATATTGACTGAACTGTTTATTAAATAAAGATATTGAAAGAATTGGTTATTAGTACATTGATTATTAAATAACGATATTGACAGAATTGGTTTTTAAATAAAGATATTGACAGAACTGTTTATTAAATAAAGATATTGACAGAATTGGTTATTTCAAAATTGATTATTAAATAACGATATTGACAGAATTGGATTTTAAATAAAGATATTGATAGAATTGGTGTTTAAATAAATATGTTGACAGAACTGGTTTTTAAATAAATATATTGACAGAATACTTTATTACATAATTGGTTATTAAATAAAGATATTGATAGAATTGGCTTTTAAACAAAGATATGGACAGAATTGTTGTTTAAATAAAGATATTGACAGAATTGGTTATTAAATTAAGCTATTGAAAGAATTGGTTGTTAAATATATTGACAGAATTGGTTAATAAATAAATTTATTGACAGAATTGGTTGTTCAATAAAGATAGTGACAGTATTGGTTATTACAGAACTGATTATTAAATAAAGATATTTTCAGAATTGGTTTTAAAATAAAGACATTGACAGAACTGCTTATTATAGAATTGATTATAAAACAAAGATATTGACAGAATTGGTTATTAAATAAAGATATTGACAGAAATGTTTATTAAATAAATATATAGACAGAATTTGTTATTTTATAAAGATATTGACAGAAACTGTTTTTAAATAAAGATATTGACAGAATTGGTGATTAAAAAATGATATCGACAGAATTGGTTATTAAAAATATTGACAGAATTGGTTTTTAAATAAACATATTGAGAGAACTGCTTAATAAATAAATATATTGACAGAAGTGGTTATTAAATAAAGATACTGACAGGAATGGTTTTTAAATAAAGATATTGACCGAACTGGTTATTAAAAATGATACTGACAGAATTGGTTATTAATTAAAGACATTGACAGAATGGCTTATTAAAGATATTTACAGAATTGGTTATTAAATAAAATATTGACAGAACTGGTTTTTAAATAAATACATAGACAGAATTCGTTATTAACGAAAGATATTTAGAGAATTGCTTATTAAATAAAGATATTGACAGAATGGTTATTACGTAATTGATTACTAAATAAAGTTATTGAGACAATTGGTTATTAAATAAATATATTGCCAGACAGAATTGGTTATTAAACAAAGATAGTGACAGAACTGTTTATTAAATAAAGATATTGACAGAATTGGTTATTACATAATTGATTACTAAATAGAGATATTGACAGATTTGGTTTTTAAATAAAGATATTCACAGAATTGGTTTTTAAGTAATGATAGTGACAAAACTGGTTATTAAATAAAGATATTGACAGAACTGGTTATTAAATAAAGATATTGACAGAATTGGTAATTAATTAAAGATATTGACAGTTCTGGTTATTAAATAAATACATTGAGAGAATTGTTTATTAAATAAACATATTGAGAGAGAGTATTGTTTATTAAATAAAGATATTGACAGAACTGTTTTTTAAATAAAGATATTGACAGAATTGGTTATTAAATAAAGATGTTGACAGAATGGGTTTTAAATAAAAATATTGACAGAATGTTTTATTAAATAAAGATTTTGACAGAATTGCTTTTTAAATAAAGATATTGACAGAATTGGTTATTAAATAAAGATATAGACAGAATTGGTTTCTAAATGAAGACATTGACAGAATTTGTTATTAAATAAAGATATTGACAGAATTGGTTATTACAGAATTGATTATTAAATAAAGATATTTACAGAATTGGTTTTTAAATAAAGTCATTGACAGAACTGCTTATTACAGAATTGATTATTAAATAAAGATATTGACAAAGTTGGTTATCAAATAATGATATTGACAGAAATGTTTAGTAAAAAAATTTATAGACAGAATTGGTTATTAAATAAAGATATTGACAGAAACTGGTTTTAAACAAAGATACTGACAGAATTGGTTTCTAAATAAAGATATTGACAGAATAGATTACATAATTGACTATTAAATAAAGATATTGACAGAATTGGTTATTAAATAATGATATGACTTAAGGGCAGTGAAGGGGTGGACTTCTGGAGATGCTCAGTGCTCATGAAAGGAAGGCTTGCTGGTGGACAGAGAAATGCATTTCTCACAAGACCATGGCATACATCATCTTGTAAACAGAGAGGCCCTTTTACTCTA
>NW_021626861.1:0-2945 GCF_004785775.1 Grammomys surdaster
AAGCTGAAGTATCAATAGTCATCATTCATTGATAATAGTAAATCAGATAGAAATGAACAGGAAAAATCAATATTCACCATTCTTGGATAATAGTAAATCAGAAATAAATGATCATGAATAACCAATAGTCGTAATTCATATTTAAAAGGAAATCAGAAATAAATAAGGCTGAAATATCAAGAGTCATCAGTCATAGATAATAGTAAATCAGAAAAAAAATGAACATGAATAATCAATAGTAATCAGTCATAGTTCATATTAGAAAGAAATAAAGCTGAAGTATGAATAGTCATCAGTCATAGATAATAGTAGGTCAGATATGAATGCACAGGAATAATCAATATTCCCCATTCGTGGATAATAGTAAAGTAGAAATAAATGAACATGAATAACCAAAATCATCAGTCATAGTTAATAGGAAATCAGAAAAAAATGAAGCGGAAATATCAATAGTCATCAGTCATAGATAATAGTAATTCAGAAATAAATAAACATGAATATTGAATATTCACAATTCGTGGATAATAGTAAATCAGAGAAAAATGAACATGAATAATCAATATTAATCAGTCATAGTTGATACTACATGAGAAATATATAAAGCTGAAATATCGATAGTCTTCAGTCATAGATAATAGTAAGTCAGAAATATATGAACATGAATAATCAATATTCAGCATTCGTGGATAATAGCAAACTAGAAATAAATGAACATGAATAATCAATATTCACCATTCCTGGATAATAGTAAATCAGAAATTAAAAACATGATTAATCAATAGTCATCAGTCATAGTTAATAGTAAACCAGAAATAAATATAGCTGAAATATCAATAGTCATCAGTCAAAGATAATACTAAATCAGAAATAAATGAACAGGAATAATCAATAGTAATCAGTCATAGTCCATGGAAAATCAGAAATAAAGCTGAAGAATCAATATTCACCAATCATTGATAATAGTAAAACAGAAATAAATGAACAGGAATAATCAATATTCACAATTCGTGGATAATAGTAAGTCAGATATAAATGAACATGAATAATCAATAGTAATCAGTCCTAGTTCATGTGATATCAGAAATAAGTAAAGTTGAAATATCAATAGTCATCACTCATAGATAATAGTAAGTCTGAAATAAATGAACATGAATAATCAGTATTCACCGTTCGTGGATAATAATAAATCAGAAATAAATTAACATGAATAATCAATAGTCATCAGTCATAGTTCATGGGAAATAAGAAATATATAAAGGTGAAATATAAATAGTCATAATTCATAGATAATAGTAATTAAGAAACTAATGTATAGGAATAATGAATATTCACCATTCGTGGAAAATAGTAAATCAGATATAATTAAACATGAATAATCAATAGTCATGTGTCATAATTATTAGTAAATCAGAGAAAAATAAAGCTAAATATCAATAGTCATCAGTCATAGATAATAGTAAGTCAGAAATAAATGAACATGAATAATCAACATTCACCATTTGTGGATAATAGTAAATCAGTAATAAATAAACATGAATAATCAATAGTCGTCAGTCATAGATCATAGTAAATCAGAAACATAAAAAGATAAAATATCAATTGTCATCAGTCATAGATAATAGCAAGTCCAAAATAAACGAACGTGAATAATCAATAATCACCATACTTGTATAATGGTAAACCAGAAATAAAAAACATGATTAATCAATAGTCATCAGTCATAGTTCGTGGGAAATCAGAAATAAAGAAACCAGAAGTATCAATATTCATCAGTCATTGTTAATAGTAGATGAGAAATAAATGAACAGTAATAATCAATATTCACGATTCGTGGATTATAGTAAATCAGAAATAAATGAACATGAATAATCGATAGTGATCAGCCTTAGTTCATAGTAAAAGAAAAACATATAAAGATAAAATATCAATTGTCATAAGTCATAGATAATAGGAAATCAGAAATAAATGAACTTGATTAATCAATAGTCATCAGTCATAGTTCATAAGAAATCAGAAATAAATAAAGCTGAAACATCAATAGTCATCAAATAATAGTAATTCAGAAATGAATGAACAGGAATAATCAATATTGAGCATTCATGTATAATAGTAAATCAGAAATAAATGAACACAAATAATCAATACTCATCAATCATACTTCATTGTAAATTAGAAATATATAAAGCTGAAATATCATTAGTCATGAGTCTTAGATAATAGTCAGAAATAAATGAACATGAATAATCAATATTCAGCATTCATGGATAATAGTAAATCAGAAATAAATGAACATGAATAATCAATACTGATCAATCATAGCTAATTGTAAATAAGAAAAAAATAAAGCTGAAATATCAACAGTCATCATTCATAAATAATAGTAAGTCAGAAATAAATGAACATGAATAATCAATATTCAGCATTCGTGGATAATAGTAAATCAGAAATAAATGAACACAAAAAATCAATACTCATCAGTCATAGTTCATAGTATATCAGAAATATATAAAGCTGAAATATCATTGGTCATCAGTCATAGATAATAGTAAGTCAAAAATAAATTAACATGAATAATCAATAATCACTATTCATGGATAATAGTAATTCAGAAATAAGTGAACATGAACAATCAATAGACATAAGTCATAGTTAATAGGAAATCAGAAATATATAAAGCTGAAATATCAATAGTCATCATTCATAGATAATAGTAAGTCAGAAATATATGAACATGAATAATCAATATTCAGCATTTGTAGATAATAGTAAACCAGAAACAAATGGACACGAATAATCAATACTCATCAGTCATAGTTCATCGTAAATCAGAAATATATAAAGGTGAAATATCATTAGTCATCAGTCATAGATAATAGTAAGTCAGAAATAAATGAACATGAATAATCAACATTCAGCATTCATGGATAACAGTAAATCATAAACAA
>NW_021626862.1:0-2945 GCF_004785775.1 Grammomys surdaster
AAGCTGAAGTATCAATAGTCATCATTCATTGATAATAGTAAATCAGAAAGAAATGAACAGGAAAAATCAATATTCACCATTCTTGGATAATAGTAAATCAGAAATAAATGATCATGAATAACCAATAGTCGTAATTCATATTTAAAAGGAAATCAGAAATAAATAAGGCTGAAATATCAAGAGTCATCAGTCATAGATAATAGTAAATCAGAAAAAAAATGAACATGAATAATCAATAGTAATCAGTCATAGTTCATATTAGAAAGAAATAAAGCTGAAGTATGAATAGTCATCAGTCATAGATAATAGTAGGTCAGATATGAATGCACAGGAATAATCAATATTCCCCATTCGTGGATAATAGTAAAGTAGAAATAAATGAATATGAATAACCAAAATCATCAGTCATAGTTAATAGGAAATCAGAAAAAAATGAAGCGGAAATATCAATAGTCATCAGTCATAGATAATAGTAATTCAGAAATAAATAAACATGAATATTGAATATTCACAATTCGTGGATAATAGTAAATCAGAGAAAAATGAACATGAATAATCAATATTAATCAGTCATAGTTGATACTACATGAGAAATATATAAAGCTGAAATATCGATAGTCTTCAGTCATAGATAATAGTAAGTCAGAAATATATGAACATGAATAATCAATATTCAGCATTCGTGGATAATAGCAAACTAGAAATAAATGAACATGAATAATCAATATTCACCATTCCTGGATAATAGTAAATCAGAAATTAAAAACATGATTAATCAATAGTCATCAGTCATAGTTAATAGTAAACCAGAAATAAATATAGCTGAAATATCAATAGTCATCAGTCAAAGATAATACTAAATCAGAAATAAATGAACAGGAATAATCAATAGTAATCAGTCATAGTCCATGGAAAATCAGAAATAAAGCTGAAGAATCAATATTCACCAATCATTGATAATAGTAAAACAGAAATAAATGAACAGGAATAATCAATATTCACAATTCGTGGATAATAGTAAGTCAGATATAAATGAACATGAATAATCAATAGTAATCAGTCCTAGTTCATGTGATATCAGAAATAAGTAAAGTTGAAATATCAATAGTCATCACTCATAGATAATAGTAAGTCTGAAATAAATGAACACGAATAATCAGTATTCACCGTTCGTGGATAATAATAAATCAGAAATAAATTAACATGAATAATCAATAGTCATCAGTCATAGTTCATGGGAAATAAGAAATATATAAAGGTGAAATATAAATAGTCATAATTCATAGATAATAGTAATTAAGAAACTAATGTATAGGAATAATGAATATTCACCATTCGTGGAAAATAGTAAATCAGATATAATTAAACATGAATAATCAATAGTCATGTGTCATAATTATTAGTAAATCAGAGAAAAATAAAGCTAAATATCAATAGTCATCAGTCATAGATAATAGTAAGTCAGAAATAAATGAACATGAATAATCAACATTCACCATTTGTGGATAATAGTAAATCAGTAATAAATAAACATGAATAATCAATAGTCGTCAGTCATAGATCATAGTAAATCAGAAACATAAAAAGATAAAATATCAATTGTCATCAGTCATAGATAATAGCAAGTCCAAAATAAACGAACGTGAATAATCAATAATCACCATACTTGTATAATGGTAAACCAGAAATAAAAGACATGATTAATCAATAGTCATCAGTCATAGTTCGTGGGAAATCAGAAATAAAGAAACCAGAAGTATCAATATTCATCAGTCATTGTTAATAGTAGATGAGAAATAAATGAACAGTAATAATCAATATTCACGATTCGTGGATTATAGTAAATCAGAAATAAATGAACATGAATAATCGATAGTGATCAGCCTTAGTTCATAGTAAAAGAAAAACATATAAAGATAAAATATCAATTGTCATAAGTCATAGATAATAGGAAATCAGAAATAAATGAACTTGATTAATCAATAGTCATCAGTCATAGTTCATAAGAAATCAGAAATAAATAAAGCTGAAACATCAATAGTCATCAAATAATAGTAATTCAGAAATGAATGAACAGGAATAATCAATATTGAGCATTCATGTATAATAGTAAATCAGAAATAAATGAACACAAATAATCAATACTCATCAGTCATACTTCATTGTAAATTAGAAATATATAAAGCTGAAATATCATTAGTCATGAGTCTTAGATAATAGTCAGAAATAAATGAACATGAATAATCAATATTCAGCATTCATGGATAATAGTAAATCAGAAATAAATGAACATGAATAATCAATACTGATCAATCATAGCTAATTGTAAATAAGAAAAAAATAAAGCTGAAATATCAACAGTCATCATTCATAAATAATAGTAAGTCAGAAATAAATGAACATGAATAATCAATATTCAGCATTCGTGGATAATAGTAAATCAGAAATAAATGAACACAAAAAATCAATACTCATCAGTCATAGTTCATAGTATATCAGAAATATATAAAGCTGAAATATCATTGGTCATCAGTCATAGATAATAGTAAGTCAAAAATAAATTAACATGAATAATCAATAATCACTATTCATGGATAATAGTAATTCAGAAATAAGTGAACATGAACAATCAATAGACATAAGTCATAGTTAATAGGAAATCAGAAATATATAAAGCTGAAATATCAATAGTCATCATTCATAGATAATAGTAAGTCAGAAATATATGAACATGAATAATCAATATTCAGCATTTGTAGATAATAGTAAACCAGAAACAAATGGACACGAATAATCAATACTCATCAGTCATAGTTCATCGTAAATCAGAAATATATAAAGGTGAAATATCATTAGTCATCAGTCATAGATAATAGTAAGTCAGAAATAAATGAACATGAATAATCAACATTCAGCATTCATGGATAACAGTAAATCATAAACAA
>NW_021626863.1:0-1799 GCF_004785775.1 Grammomys surdaster
AGCACTGGTTTTTAGATGAGCTATCAGGGTATAGACTGCACTGTCTGTATGTGGGGAGACCTGGTTTTCAGTGTCTATGGACTAGATGAGTTATCAGGGTGTAGACTGAACTGTCTGTATGTGGGGAGCACTGGTTTTAGTATATATGGGTTAGCCTACTAATTATCAAAGTGATCGTTTTCAGGTTGTTTTGTAATGCCCCAGGTTTAAGATGAAGAAACATAAGCACAGGAACTGTGGCTGGCAGGGTCATATGAGGAGGTCACAGATCCTAAGGCTGCACAGGGCCCTTCTCCACCAACTTGCCTTTCAAGTGCTGCCTCTGAGGCTGTCCTGGCTCCTGGAAGATGCACGCTTACTCCAGGGCTCAAGGTGAGCCCTTGCATCAGGTAAACAGCCTCCTCAAGCACAGGCAGGGATATGAACTCAGCGGTGCTGGCTATGAGATCATTTCTTGAAGCCAAAGTGGAAGGAAAGGAAAGCAATCTGAGCACCATGAAGCTTCCTGGTGGCCTTCTGGGTTGGGTCATCATCAGCCATTTCTCTCCTGCCCCAGAACCCTGCCCTGATACCCTTCCCTAGCAGCCCTTGCTCCTGCAAGGAAGAGCAAGCGGCTTTCTGGTTGTTTAAAACAAAAGGTGGACTCTGGAAGGGACAGTCTATGTCTGCTGGAAGCTTTCTTGGGATACTTGGGGTCCATCACTAATATCTTCCCAGTTTCCTTCTCTCCTGAGGAGGAGGGATGAAATAGAGTCAATATCAAAAGAACATAGGAGGAAGAAGGTCTTTGCAGGAGAGAGAGAGAAAGAAACCCAGGATGAGCCCTGGGATTCGAGGAGGTGGACCTGGGAGGGGCTTCCCAGAATACAGGACATCCAGGAAGCATCAGCCATAATCATGTGGCCAAATGTCTGATGGAACAAAGTAGCCCAAGAGACTTAATACCAGCTGGTCTCTGTTTGCTCTTTCTACAGTCAGCCTGTTTCCAGCTGTTTCCAACTTCAAAAGGATTAAAGGATTGTGGCTTGCTTCAGGATCCATGAGTGAGAAGGTATTTATGGCTTAGGAGCCAGAGAACTAAGAAAACCTTGATCCCACGAAACAGGTGGAGACACTGAAAATCAAAGCAGCGGGGCAAAAACAAGAATTTTTGAAAGAAGAGGAATGAACTGATGTAAAGAAAAGAAGCCCTCCCCCAGCTCAGGGCCCAAGGTGGCCATCTGGAGCCTGAACCTTTCCATCCTGCCACACCCCAAGAATATGCTAGCACCCATCTACTAGGGACCAAGAGTGACTTGCACTATCTGAGAGGTGTGGGGAGATCTAGGGGAGTCTTTTCCTAAGGAAAAGTAAGTATGGATTCCTGTTTTAGAACTGAAAGACATTTTTCAGAAGAAATAACAACTGTGTGTGAATTCATTCTATATGCAGAAGCATCTAGGGTACGAACTTTAGCACCAAGTGATGAAATGGTAAAGCCAATGGAGAAAGTAAAGGATGCCATAGCAAAGACAGGGATCTGTCTTGTGGGAGGTGATTCTTGAGCTATGAGATATGATGACAACTAAGATCCATGGCTGGGGCACAGGAATCCATTTCACTAAATGTGAAGATGGGGAACAGGCAACTGAGAGACTGGCACTTAAATAATGGGGTGTGGTAAAGGGGTGTGTTTAGGATAGTTACTGCTATGTCCCTCCCACAACTGTCATGGTCGCTTCCAGTACAAATGAACAGCTTAGAGTACTCAGTTCCCCCAAGACCCACTAACTCAGGGTTTCTGGAAGTGTGACCCAGGA
>NW_021626864.1:0-1799 GCF_004785775.1 Grammomys surdaster
AGCACTGGTTTTTAGATGAGCTATCAGGGTATAGACTGCACTGTCTGTATGTGGGGAGACCTGGTTTTTAGTGTCTATGGACTAGATGAGTTATCAGGGTGTAGACTGAACTGTCTGTATGTGGGGAGCACTGGTTTTAGTATATATGGGTTAGCCTACTAATTATCAAAGTGATCGTTTTCAGGTTGTTTTGTAATGCCCCAGGTTTAAGATGAAGAAACATAAGCACAGGAACTGTGGCTGGCAGGGTCATATGAGGAGGTCACAGATCCTAAGGCTGCACAGGGCCCTTCTCCACCAACTTGCCTTTCAAGTGCTGCCTCTGAGGCTGTCCTGGCTCCTGGAAGATGCACGCTTACTCCAGGGCTCAAGGTGAGCCCTTGCATCAGGTAAACAGCCTCCTCAAGCACAGGCAGGGATATGAACTCAGCGGTGCTGGCTATGAGATAATATCTTGAAGCCAAAGTGGAAGGAAAGGAAAGCAATCTGAGCACCATGAAGCTTCCTGGTGGCCTTCTGGGTTGGGTCATCATCAGCCATTTCTCTCCTGCCCCAGAACCCTGCCCTGATACCCTTCCCTAGCAGGCCTTGCTCCTGCAAGGAAGAGCAAGCGGCTTTCTGGTTGTTTAAAACAAAAGGTTGACTCTGGAAGGGACAGTCTATGTCTGCTGGAAGCTTTCTTGGGATACTTGGGGTCCATCACTAATATCTTCCCAGTTTCCTTCTCTCCTGAGGAGGAGGGATGAAATAGAGTCAATATCAAAAGAACATAGGAGGACGAAGGTCTTTGCAGGAGAGAGAGAGAAAGAAACCCAGGATGAGCCCTGGGATTCGAGGAGGTGGACCTGGGAGGGGCTTCCCAGAATACAGGACATCCAGGAAGCATCAGCCATAATCATGTGGCCAAATGTCTGATGGAACAAAGTAGCCCAAGAGACTTAATACCAGCTGGTCTCTGTTTGCTCTTTCTACAGTCAGCCTGTTTCCAGCTGTTTCCAACTTCAAAAGGATTAAAGGATTGTGGCTTGCTTCAGGATCCATGAGTGAGAAGGTATTTATGGCTTAGGAGCCAGAGAACTAAGAAAACCTTGATCCCACGAAACAGGTGGAGACACTGAAAATCAAAGCAGCGGGGCAAAAACAAGAATTTTTGAAAGAAGAGGAATGAACTGATGTAAAGAAAAGAAGCCCTCCCCCAGCTCAGGGCCCAAGGTGGCCATCTGGAGCCTGAACCTTTCCATCCTGCCACACCCCAAGAATATGCTAGCACCCATCTACTAGGGACCAAGAGTGACTTGCACTATCTGAGAGGTGTGGGGAGATCTAGGGGAGTCTTTTCCTAAGGAAAAGTAAGTATGGATTCCTGTTTTAGAACTGAAAGACATTTTTCAGAAGAAATAACAACTGTGTGTGAATTCATTCTATATGCAGAAGCATCTAGGGTACGAACTTTAGCACCAAGTGATGAAATGGTAAAGCCAATGGAGAAAGTAAAGGATGCCATAGCAAAGACAGGGATCTGTCTTGTGGGAGGTGATTCTTGAGCTATGAGATATGATGACAACTAAGATCCATGGCTGGGGCACAGGAATCCATTTCACTAAATGTGAAGATGGGGAACAGGCAACTGAGAGACTGGCACTTAAATAATGGGGTGTGGTAAAGGGGTGTGTTTAGGATAGTTACTGCTATGTCCCTCCCACAACTGTCATGGTCGCTTCCAGTACAAATGAACAGCTTAGAGTACTCAGGTCCCCCAAGACCCACTAACTCAGGGTTTCTGGAAGTGTGACCCAGGA
>NW_021626865.1:0-7477 GCF_004785775.1 Grammomys surdaster
CTGTGGGACACACGGTGATATATCACACCTTCTACAAGATGTTTTCTCTCTCTGTGTGTGTGTGTGTGTGTGTGTGTGTGTGTGTGTGTGTGTCACCCTATTTGGAGGGGGTTACAAGAGTGGCAGATATGAAGGGATAGGGACTGGGATGCATGATGTGAAACTCACAAAGAATCAATAAAAACTTATTTTAAAAAAATCCTGCAAAAATGTTATACCTAGTGTGTGATTTGACCTCCAATATTTCTTGTGTTAGAAGCTTGGTTCCCAGGGAGATGGGCTGGCCAGTAAGAGGTAAAGCCTTGTGAGACACCTATAGATCCCGAGGATCTGGCACTGGCAGGGAGTAAGGTAGTTTTGTGTGGTCACTTGGTAGTTCTTGAGACAGAGTTGTAAACGCCCAAGTCTGACCCCCCAAACCCCTCTGGCTTGCTGTGTGAGACGTGACATTGCCCCCACCCCAGTTTCCCACTCTGTCCACTGCTCTTCACCATCATGTGACAGCCAAGAGTCTATGAGAACTGTGCTTTACCAGCATCAGGGTCTTGCAGCTCCAAAACTGAGAGCTACAGAAATACCTTTTGTTCATATATAGGTTGTCTCAAGTATTTTGTTACAATAATGAAAACCTAATAGCACAAATCATATTGAATAAACACAGATTTATAATTTTCCAAGGGAGAAGTAGACAAATACCCAATAATAGTCTACCATAGCAATATATACTACTTAAATATAAATGGAGATAAAATTTCTCTCCACAATAGCAAAAACAAATGCAAACTATCGAATGGGTACACCTAAAATATCTTTATAAATATCTCTTTTTTGAAGCACACAATACATAAGTACATTAAAACAATACCATATTAATGGATGAAAATATGGTATTATAAAACTTCTTTCTCGGTTGAGTATGGGGACACTTGCCCATAATTCCATTCTTTGGTAGGCTGACCGAGAACAATTGCAAGTTTGAAGGCAGCCTGGACTACATGACAAGTTTGAGATAATCCTAGGATACATAGTGAAACTCTGTCTCAAAAATCCTAACCAATTTTAATATGTTCTAATGAAAGTTGAATCATAATATATTTATGTGTTATGTCACATGAACATGAATTATACATCTGTATATGGATCAGGAAATGAAGCAAAAAATGCAGAAAAATATACAACACTATTTTACAAAATTCTATGTTTGTGTGTGTGTACCAATATAAACGTATCTGTGAATTGGCACATGAAAAATAACTTGACTTACAACCAAAGAGATACGTTTGTATACAGACTGGAAGAATCATTCTTTTGTCTTTATGCATGCTAGTGTTTGACAATGGAGTTCAGGCCAACAGTTACTTAACAGTAAGAGTCATAAAAGTATCTCAAATCTCGTATAAGTTTTTAGTTAAAAGCTGGCATGCTTAAACCTGAGCATAGAAGCTGAACAGAGAGCCTGTTCACTGGGCTCTACAAAGTGAGAAAATAAGGAATCATGGGCCAACTGCCATCATCAGCGTTGTTTATTCCTCTTCAAAACAAGCATAGCAGGCTTCAAAAGACTGCACTACATTTATTTTTATATAGTAGCTGTTGTAGTTTGAGAATATGTGTCCCCCAAAGACTTGGTTCCCAGGCTGTAGTACTGTTGAGAGGTAAGGGGTAGTAGAACCTTTAATAAATAGAGCCCAATTGGAAGAAGTAAGATCCCTGTGGGTGTGCTCTGGAAGGAGCTACTGGGCTATAGCCATCCCTTCTCTGTTAGCTTCACCAATGCCATAAGATACACCGCTTCCCTGCCACATGCTCACACAGTCATGTAGTACGCGAAAGCTCAAAGGCAATGGAGACAAGTGATCATAGACAGAAAAAAGTGAGCCCAAACCACGTCCCTCTCCTTATGAGCTATCTCAGTGATGGAACCTTGACACAACAGATGAAAGATGGTAGCTGAAATCCAAGTTCATTTATACCTCCATGTGAAGATGAAGTCCAGGTATAGAGAAACAACACAGCTCACCTTCCTCAGGCTGTCTGAGTAATAAAAACTTACATACTCTTTATCTTTATGTAGGTAGACATTACAATCATCATCAAAATGAAGTAAGTCTCTGAAAAAGCATACTAAATAATATTATTGGAACTATTTACGGAGAAACTTTAGGGCTGGAGAGATAGCTCAGTGGTTGGCTTAGATCCGACTACCCTTCCATAGGAACCAGATTCATTTCCCAGGATATACTTGGCAGCTCACATTATCTCTAACTCTAGTTCTAGGGAATCCAACACTCCTTTCCGGCCTCCATAGGCACTCGGTATGCATGTGATGAACAGATATATATGCAGGCAAAATACTCTCATGCATAAAATAAAATTAAAATGAAACAAAACAACTTAAAGGAGAACCTTTAAAGAATGAGAAGATTTGCATAGAGGAGCCTTTGTGTTTTACTCATCTTGGTGGTGCAGGGATTGAACATGCAAGGTGAGAACACTACCCTGAACTGTACTCTTTAATCCATGGTTTTGCTATCACTGGAGAACAAATCTTTACAACTCCGGGGGACTTCTGAGGAAGAGGTGCCCTCAGCTTGCTGCCAAAGATTTATCTGACAGGCTACTGAGAAGCTAATCCAGACCTGTTCTCTCATGGATCCTATGGTCATGAGGTCATGAGGATGTCTTAGCTGATGTTATCACACTAACTTTTTCTAGACATCCAAGTGTTCTACTTCAGTACTGCTTCCACGCAGTATGATTGCCCCTAAGAACTTACTGCTACCCTGTGTTTGTGCATGACTTGTGGTTAAAGGTGAAGTGAAAGAAACAGCTGTTTTCTCAAGCCTTCAAGGCTACAACCAAAACCAATATCTTTGAAGCCCTTTCAAAATTCTTCTGAACAAATGGGGAGGGAAAATCAATAAGAATGTGCATTAAATCGTGTTCCATCAACATGGAATTCACAGCAAGGAATTTGGCAGGACAAACAAGATCAGTTATTTTCTGCTAAGCATCCAAAATCCTGTCCACCTATCTATGAGAACTACTCACAGCCTCTTGAAGGTGCTTGGTGGGAAGTCCTAGAAACCTTGCCTTACCCTGAGAGAATATGTGTTCCGGTAAATACTATTTGGGGGTTTCTACCACACCTTAGGTCACTTGGTTCTGAAATAAAAGACCTAAAACCTTTATATTTATAAGCCATAAAGAACTAGATCTAGATCTGTGCAGGTATCAACCCTCTGCACTATTTTGTCTACTTCCCTGTCAGTAACCCCAAGATACCACTTGTCATGTTCTACCTGGGCCGCTGCTACTCCAACAGACTGGACCTCATGGTCATGTGTTCATGATCCACCTACCCCCATTGTGGCTTCCTTCTCTCTCTCCTCTCTCTTTCTTCCCTTGTGGTCCCTGGCTGAGACCCCAACCTTCACTCTGCCAACTCTCTTCTGCACATTCCAGGCTGTAGGCATCTTTATTAACCAATCAGGGATTACTTGGGGAGCAACATGTATACAACAAAAGCATGTATGTGTGAAGGTTTGCTTGTCTTGGGGTATTGTCTTGGGATGCAGTATTTTAGCATTTGAATACATAGCAACACCAGACCAACCCACTATAGATGTGAGTGTTAACAACAGAATTCTATTCTTCCCGAAGTTCATGATCACTTCCAAAGAAGAGATGTTTGGAGCTGTGTATATGGCTCAGTGGTAGGGCTCTTAGCTAGCACACATGAGATTCTTGGTTCAATCACAGTCCCAGAAAAAAAAATAATAATAAACTAACAAAACCCAACAAGCAAAGGGAAAGAATATTTGCCTAAAGAATCTGGAGACTACGGTTTCAGAATACCAAGGAAACCAGAAATTATCTCAGATTTTTAAATGAATGCTTTCCATCAGTGCCTGTTATGCTTGGCTGCTAATAGTTGAAAATTTAAAAGATGAATAGTAAAGTCAGTATGTGCTATGTGTATTTCAGGTGGTTGTAACAAAAATCTAGCTACAAGGAAGACACACTAGTACTAAAATGGATCCTTTTCTTTCTGACATCATTTCTGAGACTGTTTTCAGGGGGAAAATGTAAAAATATCATATAGTCTGCTTACAAAACAGATTTCAGTAGTGTTTCCCAAACACTGTTGCACAGAATTTTGTTAGAGAGTTTGAAAAGAGATTTTTGCTCATATTTTATACTTGTGGAAAGGTTGCCAAGAAGAGATTTGGGGGAATTAGATTTGATTAAGTTACAACTTCTACAAAACAACTCTTAAATGTTTTGCGTAAAATAGTTCTTATCTCATCAAGAGTAAATGAGAAAGCCTTGTCCAATCTTTCCTCCTTTTGTAAACTCTTCCTCTTACTTTTATATTTCTGGCTAAGAAAGTAAACATGCAACATGGGATGGATATTCTAGAAAAGCAAGCAAATGCCCTACCTTGTGTTACTGCTCCACAATCTCCTCTTGCCCCCGACTCCCAAAGAAAGTCGCATGACATACTGAGCATGTGCATAATACCATACAAAATGTTCAGACGAAGAGCAACACTCAGGACTTTCATCACTGTGACAGATATTGATGGTGTAAAAGAGAAAAACCTTATTGTGGCTGATGGTTTTGAAGGTCTTTGTTCGTAGCCACTTGGTTCATCAATGTTGGGCCATGGTGAGGCAGAACATTGTGGTGGGTGTGTATGTTGATACAAAGTAGCACATCTCATGGGGCACAGGAAGCAGAAAGACAGAATGGAAGGAATCAGAGCAAGATACACGCTCCCAGGGACCAACTTCTTTGAACCTCCTAAAAAAATCGATCCAGCTTAAACTCATCAATTGATTACAAAACTGATAAACAGTCACTTCTCAGTGGAGACTAAACCTTTAATGTATGGGTCTTGTGGGACAGAGGCTCTATATATACAACCATAACACATATCTCAGGCTAATAGTCAGGCCTTACTTCTACAATAGAATTGTTTGTATTAACTTTAGCTGTGATATTTAACTGGAAGCCAAGGAACCAAAGTTTGAAAGGATGGAGGTTCTTAGAATATCTCTTTGCTTATTTTTTATTACTGTTTAGGAAGCATATTTTCCTGTCCAGCGTTGACCTGACTGCCTTCCATGAAAAAACTGTGTGAGCGATGCTTCCGTGCCTCTCAGACACTACTTTTTTCCCTAAAATATTTCCCTCAACTTACTAGCTGAGCTAATTTCCCCCTGTCTTTCCTATCTCAAACCAAACAAGACATTTCCTCCAGAAAACCTATTTATAGTGGAATGGGCTCTCTAGGAAGCCATGGCTCCTCACTATTAACTCAGCATTTCTCACAAACCATGCTGGCCATGACCATTTGTATAGGGAAACCCACTCACAGAGCATCCCTTCATTTTCTAAGCATTTCTCAGGCGTCTGAAGTCTATATATGAATACATGTAGTCATGCATGTCACAGGAAAGTCAGTTTTACCTTGGTAGTGGTGACTGTACAGCTAAGAGGAGCAGGGATGGCAATGGAACAATCCTAGGCTGAAGAGGCTGCTCTCTGAAGAGGAGTGGATTAATGGGAGCATGGAGGAGGGAGCCCAGATGAGAGAAGACACGCCTCTCTCATGTCGGAAGAGCATCAAGAAACAAAAAAAGGTAAAGAAGTCTGGGACTGATGGCAACAGAGCATCAGGGGCTGCAACAAATTAAAGTGTTCACAGTTCCTTTCCTCTGCATCTTCAGAATTTTTAACAGTACCCATCCTAACTGGGGTTCAGTGAGACCTCACTGTAGTTTTAATTTGCATTTGTGTAATGGTCAATGCTATTGAGTTATTTTTTCATTTATTTCCAGGTCTTTATATTTCTTCTTTTGACTAGTGTCTACTCACATCCTTTAGAAATTTTTAATTTGGTTGCCTGTTTTTTTGTTTTGTTTTGTTTTTTGTTTTTCCATTTTAAAGTGTTTTTATGTTCTTTTTATATTCTGTTGAAGTGTCACATTGAATCCTGTGTATTCTGGATATTACCTCTGTCAGATGAATAGTTGACAAATCTCTTAATGTCATTCTACAGATTTGATCACAGTATACAATCAAAGAAAGTGAAATAAGAACACCAAAGAGACAGCTGAAATCCTTGTTTACTATTATACTATTCACAGCAGCTGAGATATGGAATTGCCTTAGGTGTTCTTAAGAGATGAATGCATAGAAAACTGCTGCCTGTAAACACAGTATAGCACTATTTAGCCATAAAGAAATTGAAGTCCCTAGAGCTCAGCAGTTAAGAGAACATGTTGCTCTTCCAGAGGACCAGAGTTCAGTTCCCAGCACCCACATGGCAGGCTCACAACAATCTGTAACTCAACCTTCAGGGGATACAATGTCTTCTTTCATCAACCAAGGGAACCCACTGCATTAATACACATGAACACACACACACACACACACACACACACACACACACACACAAATTCCTCTTTAAAAAATGGGCTGCAAAAAAAAAAAGAATTTGAAATCCTGTCATTTTCAGCAAAATGGGTGAAATTGGAGGACCTTGTTTTTAATAGACTAAGCCAGACCAAAGACCAAAACCAAAATTACAGCATTCTCTTTCATGTGTTGAGCTATGTAAACAAATACAAAAGGTTGATCTAAAAGGTGATTAGGAATTAGGAAACAGATGTGGTATGAGGATAGAGGAAATCAAAGTGGATGGATTTGATATGTGCATCATGTATGCACATGAGGAAATAACTTTGAATCCTACTAATACGTCCAGTCAATATGCAATAAAATAAAGCACAATGAAGAATAACTTAGAGGTTTGATGCTGAAATATTTCAATTTTAGATATTGACAGAGGTTAGGTACATATACCATACTTTTTTATCTCTCTAAATTTTCAAAGTCAAGATGTTTGACAAACAAGCTATGATTATAGGTTGTGGGGAAATTGTATGGTGACGTCTGTTTTGCCAGTCCTGAATGTTCTTCCTCAGAACATCGGTGCTACCATATTTGATTTGTGAGGAAACCTGAAGAGTCTCACACTCCCAAGTGAAACAAAAAGATCTAGGAAACCTACCCCAACACATTGGCTTTTACTTATTTATTATTTTAGAAATTTCCCAGTCTTTGTCTGCATCAAACTTCTCCTGCCTCAGTTTCTTGAGCTACCCTGGATAGTTACCTTAAAAAAAAAGACCAAAGATGAATATAAAGGAGGAATAAGCAAAGACACAAAAGGATCTTCAAGTACCTAGTGGATGAGAAAGAGAAGAAGGAAGCAAGATAAAGAGAGCGAGGAAACTTTGCTATGAAGCAGAGGATTGTGGCCAAGAGGTCATTTGTCTTTGTTATTCTTTGTCTGTTTATACATGACATTTGTTTTTATTAATAAGAAGACATAAAAAGTAAGTTTAATGCCCGTGATTTCTCTCTCTCTCTCTCTCTCTCTCTCTCTCTCTCTCTCTCTCTCTCT
>NW_021626866.1:0-7462 GCF_004785775.1 Grammomys surdaster
CTGTGGGACACACGGTGATATATCACACCTTCTACAAGATGTTTTCTGTGTGTGTGTGTGTGTGTGTGTGTGTGTGTCACCCTATTTGGAGGGGGTTACAAGAGTGGCAGATATGAAGGGATAGGGACTGGGATGCATGATGTGAAACTCACAAAGAATCAATAAAAACTTATTTTAAAAAAATCCTGCAAAAATGTTATACCTAGTGTGTGATTTGACCTCCAATATTTCTTGTGTTAGAAGCTTGGTTCCCAGGGAGATGGGCTGGCCAGTAAGAGGTAAAGCCTTGTGAGACACCTATAGATCCCGAGGATCTGGCACTGGCAGGGAGTAAGGTAGTTTTGTGTGGTCACTTGGTAGTTCTTGAGACAGAGTTGTAAACGCCCAAGTCTGACCCCCCAAACCCCTCTGGCTTGCTGTGTGAGACGTGACATTGCCCCCACCCCAGTTTCCCACTCTGTCCACTGCTCTTCACCATCATGTGACAGCCAAGAGTCTATGAGAACTGTGCTTTACCAGCATCAGGGTCTTGCAGCTCCAAAACTGAGAGCTACAGAAATACCTTTTGTTCATATATAGGTTGTCTCAAGTATTTTGTTACAATAATGAAAACCTAATAGCACAAATCATATTGAATAAACACAGATTTATAATTTTCCAAGGGAGAAGTAGACAAATACCCAATAATAGTCTACCATAGCAATATATACTACTTAAATATAAATGGAGATAAAATTTCTCTCCACAATAGCAAAAACAAATGCAAACTATCGAATGGGTACACCTAAAATATCTTTATAAATATCTCTTTTTTGAAGCACACAATACATAAGTACATTAAAACAATACCATATTAATGGATGAAAATATGGTATTATAAAACTTCTTTCTCGGTTGAGTATGGGGACACTTGCCCATAATTCCATTCTTTGGTAGGCTGACCAAGAACAATTGCAAGTTTGAAGGCAGCCTGGACTACATGACAAGTTTGAGATAATCCTAGGATACATAGTGAAACTCTGTCTCAAAAATCCTAACCAATTTTAATATGTTCTAATGAAAGTTGAATCATAATATATTTATGTGTTATGTCACATGAACAAGAATTATACATCTGTATATGGATCAGGAAATGAAGCAAAAAATGCAGAAAAATATATAACACTATTTTACAAAATTCTATGTTTGTGTGTGTGCACCAATATAAAGGTATCTGTGTATTGGCACATGAAAAATAACTTGACTTATAGCCAAAGAGATACGTTTGTATACAGACTGGAAGAATCATTCTTTTGTCTTTATGCATGCTAGTGTTTGACAATGGAGTTCAGGCCAACAGTTACTTAACAGTAAGAGTCATAAAAGTATCTCAAATCTCGTATAAGTTTTTAGTTAAAAGCTGGCATGCTTAAACCTGAGCATAGAAGCTGAACAGAGAGCCTGTTCACTGGGCTCTACAAAGTGAGAAAATAAGGAATCATGGGCCAACTGCCATCATCAGCGTTGTTTATTCCTCTTCAAAACAAGCATAGCAGGCTTCAAAAGACTGCACTACATTTATTTTTATATAGTAGCTGTTGTAGTTTGAGAATATGTGTCCCCCAAAGACTTGGTTCCCAGGCTGTAGTACTGTTGAGAGGTAAGGGGTAGTAGAACCTTTAATAAATAGAGCCCAATTGGAAGAAGTAAGATCCCTGTGGGTGTGCTCTGGAAGGAGCTACTGGGCTATAGCCATCCCTTCTCTGTTAGCTTCACCAATGCCATAAGATACACCGCTTCCCTGCCACATGCTCACACAGTCATGTAGTACGCGAAAGCTCAAAGGCAATGGAGACAAGTGATCATAGACAGAAAAAAGTGAGCCCAAACCACGTCCCTCTCCTTATGAGCTATCTCAGTGATGGAACCTTGACACAACAGATGAAAGATGGTAGCTGAAATCCAAGTTCATTTATACCTCCATGTGAAGATGAAGTCCAGGTATAGAGAAACAACACAGCTCACCTTCCTCAGGCTGTCTGAGTAATAAAAACTTACATACTCTTTATCTTTATGTAGGTAGACATTACAATCATCATCAAAATGAAGTAAGTCTCTGAAAAAGCATACTAAATAATATTATTGGAACTATTTACGGAGAAACTTTAGGGCTGGAGAGATAGCTCAGTGGTTGGCTTAGATCCGACTACCCTTCCATAGGAACCAGATTCATTTCCCAGGATATACTTGGCAGCTCACATTATCTCTAACTCTAGTTCTAGGGAATCCAACACTCCTTTCCGGCCTCCATAGGCACTCGGTATGCATGTGATGAACAGATATATATGCAGGCAAAATACTCTCATGCATAAAATAAAATTAAAATGAAACAAAACAACTTAAAGGAGAACCTTTAAAGAATGAGAAGATTTGCATAGAGGAGCCTTTGTGTTTTACTCATCTTGGTGGTGCAGGGATTGAACATGCAAGGTGAGAACACTACCCTGAACTGTACTCTTTAATCCATGGTTTTGCTATCACTGGAGAACAAATCTTTACAACTCCGGGGGACTTCTGAGGAAGAGGTGCCCTCAGCTTGCTGCCAAAGATTTATCTGACAGGCTACTGAGAAGCTAATCCAGACCTGTTCTCTCATGGATCCTATGGTCATGAGGTCATGAGGATGTCTTAGCTGATGTTATCACACTAACTTTTTCTAGACATCCAAGTGTTCTACTTCAGTACTGCTTCCACGCAGTATGATTGCCCCTAAGAACTTACTGCTACCCTGTGTTTGTGCATGACTTGTGGTTAAAGGTGAAGTGAAAGAAACAGCTGTTTTCTCAAGCCTTCAAGGCTACAACCAAAACCAATATCTTTGAAGCCCTTTCAAAATTCTTCTGAACAAATGGGGAGGGAAAATCAATAAGAATGTGCATTAAATCGTGTTCCATCAACATGGAATTCACAGCAAGGAATTTGGCAGGACAAACAAGATCAGTTATTTTCTGCTAAGCATCCAAAATCCTGTCCACCTATCTATGAGAACTACTCACAGCCTCTTGAAGGTGCTTGGTGGGAAGTCCTAGAAACCTTGCCTTACCCTGAGAGAATATGTGTTCCGGTAAATACTATTTGGGGGTTTCTACCCCACCTTAGGTCACTTGGTTCTGAAATAAAAGACCTAAAACCTTTATATTTATAAGCCATAAAGAACTAGATCTAGATCTGTGCAGGTATCAACCCTCTGCACTATTTTGTCTACTTCCCTGTCAGTAACCCCAAGATACCACTTGTCATGTTCTACCTGGGCCGCTGCTACTCCAACAGACTGGACCTCATGGTCATGTGTTCATGATCCACCTACCCCCATTGTGGCTTCCTTCTCTCTCTCCTCTCTCTTTCTTCCCTTGTGGTCCCTGGCTGAGACCCCAACCTTCACTCTGCCAACTCTCTTCTGCACATTCCAGGCTGTAGGCATCTTTATTAACCAATCAGGGATTACTTGGGGAGCAACATGTATACAACAAAAGCATGTATGTGTGAAGGTTTGCTTGTCTTGGGGTATTGTCTTGGGATGCAGTATTTTAGCATTTGAATACATAGCAACACCAGACCAACCCACTATAGATGTGAGTGTTAACAACAGAATTCTATTCTTCCCGAAGTTCATGATCACTTCCAAAGAAGAGATGTTTCGAGCTGTGTATATGGCTCAGTGGTAGGGCTCTTAGCTAGCACACATGAGATTCTTGGTTCAATCACAGTCCCAGAAAAAAAAATAATAATAAACTAACAAAACCCAACAAGCAAAGGGAAAGAATATTTGCCTAAAGAATCTGGAGACTACGGTTTCAGAATACCAAGGAAACCAGAAATTATCTCAGATTTTTAAATGAATGCTTTCCATCAGTGCCTGTTATGCTTGGCTGCTAATAGTTGAAAATTTAAAAGATGAATAGTAAAGTCAGTATGTGCTATGTGTATTTCAGGTGGTTGTAACAAAAATCTAGCTACAAGGAAGACACACTAGTACTAAAATGGATCCTTTTCTTTCTGACATCATTTCTGAGACTGTTTTCAGGGGGAAAATGTAAAAATATCATATAGTCTGCTTACAAAACAGATTTCAGTAGTGTTTCCCAAACACTGTTGCACAGAATTTTGTTAGAGAGTTTGAAAAGAGATTTTTGCTCATATTTTATACTTGTGGAACGGTTGCCAAGAAGAGATTTGGGGGAATTAGATTTGATTAAGTTACAACTTCTACAAAACAACTCTTAAATGTTTTGCGTAAAATAGTTCTTATCTCATCAAGAGTAAATGAGAAAGCCTTGTCCAATCTTTCCTCCTTTTGTAAACTCTTCCTCTTACTTTTATATTCCTGGCTAAGAAAGTAAACATGCAACATGGGATGGATATTCTAGAAAAGCAAGCAAATGCCCTACCTTGTGTTACTGCTCCACAATCTCCTCTTGCCCCCGACTCCCAAAGAAAGTCGCATGACATACTGAGCATGTGCATAATACCATACAAAATGTTCAGACGAAGAGCAACACTCAGGACTTTCATCACTGTGACAGATATTGATGGTGTAAAAGAGAAAAACCTTATTGTGGCTGATGGTTTTGAAGGTCTTTGTTCGTAGCCACTTGGTTCATCAATGTTGGGCCATGGTGAGGCAGAACATTGTGGTGGGTGTGTATGTTGATACAAAGTAGCACATCTCATGGGGCACAGGAAGCAGAAAGACAGAATGGAAGGAATCAGAGCAAGATACACGCTCCCAGGGACCAACTTCTTTGAACCTCCTAAAAAAATCGATCCAGCTTAAACTCATCAATTGATTACAAAACTGATAAACAGTCACTTCTCAGTGGAGACTAAACCTTTAATGTATGGGTCTTGTGGGACAGAGGCTCTATATATACAACCATAACACACATCTCAGGCTAATAGTCAGGCCTTACTTCTACAATAGAATTGTTTGTATTAACTTTAGCTGTGATATTTAACTGGAAGCCAAGGAACCAAAGTTTGAAAGGATGGAGGTTCTTAGAATATCTCTTTGCTTATTTTTTATTACTGTTTAGGAAGCATATTTTCCTGTCCAGCGCTGACCTGACTGCCTTCCATGAAAAAACTGTGTGAGCGATGCTTCCGTGCCTCTCAGACACTACTTTTTTCCCTAAAATATTTCCCTCAACTTACTAGCTGAGCTAATTTCCCCCTGTCTTTCCTATCTCAAACCAAACAAGACATTTCTTCCAGAAAACCTATTTATAGTGGAATGGGCTCTCTAGGAAGCCATGGCTCCTCACTATTAACTCAGCATTTCTCACAAACCATGCTGGCCATGACCATTTGTATAGGGAAACCCACTCACAGAGCATCCCTTCATTCTCTAAGCATTTCTCAGGCGTCTGAAGTCTATATATGAATACATGTAGTCATGCATGTCACAGGAAAGTCAGTTTTACCTTGGTAGTGGTGACTGTACAGCTAAGAGGAGCAGGGATGGCAATGGAACAATCCTAGGCTGAAGAGGCTGCTCTCTGAAGAGGAGTGGATTAATGGGAGCATGGAGGAGGGAGCCCAGATGAGAGAAGACACGCCTCTCTCATGTCGGAAGAGCATCAAGAAACAAAAAAAGGTAAAGAAGTCTGGGACTGATGGCAACAGAGCATCAGGGGCTGCAACAAATTAAAGTGTTCACAGTTCCTTTCCTCTGCATCTTCAGAATTTTTAACAGTACCCATCCTAACTGGGGTTCAGTGAGACCTCACTGTAGTTTTAATTTGCATTTGTGTAATGGTCAATGCTATTGAGTTATTTTTTCATTTATTTCCAGGTCTTTATATTTCTTCTTTTGACTAGTGTCTACTCACATCCTTTAGAAATTTTTAATTTGGTTGCCTGTTTTTTTGTTTTGTTTTGTTTTTTGTTTTTCCATTTTAAAGTGTTTTTATGTTCTTTTTATATTCTGTTGAAGTGTCACATTGAATCCTGTGTATTCTGGATATTACCTCTGTCAGATGAATAGTTGACAAATCTCTTAATGTCATTCTACAGATTTGATCACAGTATACAATCAAAGAAAGTGAAATAAGAACACCAAAGAGACAGCTGAAATCCTTGTTTACTATTATACTATTCACAGCAGCTGAGATATGGAATTGCCTTAGGTGTTCTTAAGAGATGAATGCATAGAAAACTGCTGCCTGTAAACACAGTATAGCACTATTTAGCCATAAAGAAATTGAAGTCCCTAGAGCTCAGCAGTTAAGAGAACATGTTGCTCTTCCAGAGGACCAGAGTTCAGTTCCCAGCACCCACATGGCAGGCTCACAACAATCTGTAACTCAACCTTCAGGGGATACAATGTCTTCTTTCATCAACCAAGGGAACCCACTGCATTAATACACATGAACACACACACACACACACACACACACACACACACACACACAAATTCCTCTTTAAAAAATGGGCTGCAAAAAAAAAAAGAATTTGAAATCCTGTCATTTTCAGCAAAATGGGTGAAATTGGAGGACCTTGTTTTTAATAGACTAAGCCAGACCAAAGACCAAAACCAAAATTACAGCATTCTCTTTCATGTGTTGAGCTATGTAAACAAATACAAAAGGTTGATCTAAAAGGTGATTAGGAATTAGGAAACAGATGTGGTATGAGGATAGAGGAAATCAAAGTGGATGGATTTGATATGTGCATCATGTATGCACATGAGGAAATAACTTTGAATCCTACTAATACGTCCAGTCAATATGCAATAAAATAAAGCACAATGAAGAATAACTTAGAGGTTTGATGCTGAAATATTTCAATTTTAGATATTGACAGAGGTTAGGTACATATACCATACTTTTTTATCTCTCTAAATTTTCAAAGTCAAGATGTTTGACAAACAAGCTATGATTATAGGTTGTGGGGAAATTGTATGGTGACGTCTGTTTTGCCAGTCCTGAATGTTCTTCCTCAGAACATCGGTGCTACCATATTTGATTTGTGAGGAAACCTGAAGAGTCTCACACTCCCAAGTGAAACAAAAAGATCTAGGAAACCTACCCCAACACATTGGCTTTTACTTATTTATTATTTTAGAAATTTCCCAGTCTTTGTCTGCATCAAACTTCTCCTGCCTCAGTTTCTTCAGCTACCCTGGATAGTTACCTTAAAAAAAAAAGACCAAAGATGAATATAAAGGAGGAATAAGCAAAGACACAAAAGGATCTTCAAGTACCTAGTGGATGAGAAAGAGAAGAAGGAAGCAAGATAAAGAGAGCGAGGAAACTTTGCTATGAAGCAGAGGATTGTGGCCAAGAGGTCATTTGTCTTTGTTATTCTTTGTCTGTTTATACATGACATTTGTTTTTATTAATAAGAAGACATAAAAAGTAAGTTTAATGCCCGTGATTTCTCTCTCTCTCTCTCTCTCTCTCTCTCTCTCTCTCTCTCTCTCTCT
>NW_021626867.1:0-2210 GCF_004785775.1 Grammomys surdaster
TCTCTCTCTCTCTCTCTCTCTCTCTCTCTCTCTCTCTCTCTCTCTCTCTCTCTGTGTGTGTGTGTGTGTGTGTGTGTGTGTGTGTGTGTGTGTTTTGAAGAGTTAACATTCCCTGAAAAATAATCCAGATTGGAGAAAGACACCAACATCTGCTTTTTATTAACCTTTCTACACAGGAAAACAGTCCCGACTCTGACCAGTTTTCAAACTTGGAATTGTCTTGCATGGAACTAAATAGCCCTCACACACATTGAGGTCAATCTTGTGGTGTTGAAACTTCTGGAAACCTGGCACATGATGTCCTTCTCATATTGGAAACCCATTGGAAATGAGAGATATAGGACTCGGAGACAAGCACAAGGGCAAACTTGACCAGTGGAGGGGTTCACGGTACACAAATAAGTGCAGCAATGGCGACACTCATAAGGTCACACTAATGAAGGCTTCGGGGCCTGCTTGCTTTGCTGTATGTTCTCATCATTGCTGGAAGCTGCACAGTTGGACTGACCCCTAAAGAAAACCTGGGAGTGCATATCAACAGCCTTCAACTCTCTGGCCCAGTACTTTCTGGAACCTAATTTGAAAATTATAAAACAAGATGACAGACAAGGCTTTACTCAGTATACTCTCTTAGGCTGCATTTCTGTAAAGTAGGCAGAGTTAGGGGGTGTTTTATTGTGATGTGGGGGCTAAAATTCCCTGAAGGAATTGGAACGTCTAAGTAAGTTTTCAAAAATCATGTTATGATATTCTTTCGCCGCTCCCTTCTCAAGGAATATAACTTACTCTTTGTTTTCTTGGCATGATATGTCATGTTGATAACAATGAAAATGAAGCAGTCACGGAGGTACAGAGAGAGACAGGGACTGAACGGACAGGTTCTAAGAATAAAACAACAGAGTATCAACATTGCTATCATTTGCATCTTAGATGTCTATTGAAAGCCTGTATGTTTAACGTGAGGGGTTGGGAGGGAGTTAACCTTCAGAGGTAGACCCTAAAGAAGCTAGGTTATTGGGTGATATCCTGAAGCAGATTATGAGAACCTGGTTGTTTCTTCTCTTTCTGGCCATAGAGCCTACACATCCTCCATTCTATGATAATCTCTCTGCCTTGCCACAGGCCTAGTGAGGCAGGCTGATCATTTGATGGACTGAAATGCCCAAGACTGGAAACCAAAACAGCCTTTTTGTCTTCATAAGCTGAGAGCCTCAGGCATAAGTTACAGTGATGAGAAGCCCAGTAATAAAAATGTGTAGAAACTGAAGTCTGTACAGGGTCATCAATGTTTCTTAAAAAAGATGTAACCCTGGTTCAGTGCTGCTCATGGTACAAGGTTATTAGAGGCCTCATCTCCAAACAAATGAGTGCCTAGGTTTCCTCTGCAGTATTAATACTAAACAGTAACAGAGACAATATAGATACAGTAAAATATGTCTTCAAATCTTAACGATCATTCAAGTATTTCTGCTTAAAGACTTCTTTAAAAGGAAAGCAAAGTCTTTCAACACTTACATTCAAGTGAAATAAAGCAAAAATAAGGTTGGAGCAGGCCATTTAACACTATAAAGCTTATGCAACCAGAGCAGTGTGAAAACAAACTTGGTTCCTGGAACAATAACCTCAAGCACCTCGTTGTGCTGGCCAAGTTCTCTGGACAGCAGAGCTGGCGGGGAGGACCAGGGCAGTGATGAAGGTAGGGGACGGTGGTACTCTGGCCACCAAGTAAAAGCCACCAAGGCTAGCCCAATTCCCTCAGATGCCTACTCTGCAGACAGAAAAGTTTTCTTTTGTAAAAATGCCATTCATAGTGGCAAATGCAGTCTTCAGATTGTCTTCCCTAGTTACTGACGGTCATACTCTGATCCTGCTATACCGAGGCCTTCAACCTAGAGAAAAGTCAAATTTCTGATATTACTAATCATATTCTCATCAATCATCTATGTATGACTTGATTTACATTTTAGTTTATCTGAAGGGATCAAAGCTGGTTGAAATTCTTTGTCTTTGGCTGCCTGAAGGTGAGTTAAGGTTTGAATTAAACCATTATGAGTCTCTAGGGAACTAAGAAGTGAAAGGGGAGATCAGGAGGATGGAAGTACAAGAGTAGGGTGAGATATCAGGGTATAGACTGAACTGTGTTTATGTGGGGAGCACTGGTTTTTAGATGAGCTCTCAGGGTATAGACTGAACTGTCTGTATGTGGGGAG
>NW_021626868.1:0-2209 GCF_004785775.1 Grammomys surdaster
TCTCTCTCTCTCTCTCTCTCTCTCTCTCTCTCTCTCTCTCTCTCTCTCTCTCTGTGTGTGTGTGTGTGTGTGTGTGTGTGTGTGTGTGTGTGTTTTGAAGAGTTAACATTCCCTGAAAAATAATCCAGATTGGAGAAAGACACCAACATCTGCTTTTTATTAACCTTTCTACACAGGAAAACAGTCCCGACTCTGACCAGTTTTCAAACTTGGAATTGTCTTGCATGGAACTAAATAGCCCTCACACACATTGAGGTCAATCTTGTGGTGTTGAAACTTCTGGAAACCTGGCACATGATGTCCTTCTCATATTGGAAACCCATTGGAAATGAGAGATATAGGACTCGGAGACAAGCACAAGGGCAAACTTGACCAGTGGAGGGGTTCACGGTACACAAATAAGTGCAGCAATGGCGACACTCATAAGGTCACACTAATGAAGGCTTCGGGGCCTGCTTCCTTTGCTGTATGTTCTCATCATTGCTGGAAGCTCACAGTTGGACTGACCCCTAAAGAAAACCTGGGAGTGCATATCAACAGCCTTCAACTCTCTGGCCCAGTACTTTCTGGAACCTAATTTGAAAATTATAAAACAAGATGACAGACAAGGCTTTACTCAGTATACTCTCTTAGGCTGCATTTCTGTAAAGTAGGCAGAGTTAGGGGGTGTTTTATTGTGATGTAGGGGCTAAAATTCCCTGAAGGAATTGGAACGTCTAAGTAAGTTTTCAAAAATCATGTTATGATATTCTTTCGCCGCTCCCTTCTCAAGGAATATAACTTACTCTTTGTTTTCTTGGCATGATATGTCATGTTGATAACAGTGAAAATGAAGCAGTCACGGAGGTACAGAGAGAGACAGGGACTGAACGGACAGGTTCTAAGAATAAAACAACAGAGTATCAACATTGCTATCATTTGCATCTTAGATGTCTATTGAAAGCCTGTATGTTTAACGTGAGGGGTTGGGAGGGAGTTAACCTTCAGAGGTAGACCCTAAAGAAGCTAGGTTATTGGGTGATATCCTGAAGCAGATTATGAGAACCTGGTTGTTTCTTCTCTTTCTGGCCATAGAGCCTACACATCCTCCATTCTATGATAATCTCTCTGCCTTGCCACAGGCCTAGTGAGGCAGGCTGATCATTTGATGGACTGAAATGCCCAAGACTGGAAACCAAAACAGCCTTTTTGTCTTCATAAGCTGAGAGCCTCAGGCATAAGTTACAGTGATGAGAAGCCCAGTAATAAAAATGTGTAGAAACTGAAGTCTGTACAGGGTCATCAATGTTTCTTAAAAAAGATGTAACCCTGGTTCAGTGCTGCTCATGGTACAAGGTTATTAGAGGCCTCATCTCCAAACAAATGAGTGCCTAGGTTTCCTCTGCAGTATTAATACTAAACAGTAACAGAGACAATATAGATACAGTAAAATATGTCTTCAAATCTTAACGATCATTCAAGTATTTCTGCTTAAAGACTTCTTTAAAAGGAAAGCAAAGTCTTTCAACACTTACATTCAAGTGAAATAAAGCAAAAATAAGGTTGGAGCAGGCCATTTAACACTATAAAGCTTATGCAACCAGAGCAGTGTGAAAACAAACTTGGTTCCTGGAACAATAACCTCAAGCACCTCGTTGTGCTGGCCAAGTTCTCTGGACAGCAGAGCTGGCGGGGAGGACCAGGGCAGTGATGAAGGTAGGGGACGGTGGTACTCTGGCCACCAAGTAAAAGCCACCAAGGCTAGCCCAATTCCCTCAGATGCCTACTCTGCAGACAGAAAAGTTTTCTTTTGTAAAAATGCCATTCATGGTGGCAAATGCAGTCTTCAGATTGTCTTCCCTAGTTACTGACGGTCATACTCTGATCCTGCTATACCGAGGCCTTCAACCTAGAGAAAAGTCAAATTTCTGATATTACTAATCATATTCTCATCAATCATCTATGTATGACTTGATTTACATTTTAGTTTATCTGAAGGGATCAAAGCTGGTTGAAATTCTTTGTCTTTGGCTGCCTGAAGGTGAGTTAAGGTTTGAATTAAACCATTATGAGTCTCTAGGGAACTAAGAAGTGAAAGGGGAGATCAGGAGGATGGAAGTACAAGAGTAGGGTGAGATATCAGGGTATAGACTGAACTGTGTTTATGTGGGGAGCACTGGTTTTTAGATGAGCTCTCAGGGTATAGACTGAACTGTCTGTATGTGGGGAG
>NW_021626869.1:0-38301 GCF_004785775.1 Grammomys surdaster
GGCATAAAGAACTCTGAGGGCACTCCACACAACAAAGTAAATGAGCCAGTTTATTTCAGCAAGTGTCTAGACATAGAAAAACTACAAAACTGACTCAAAAAGAAGCAAAACCCTCAAATCAACTTAGAACAACTAAAGAAATTTAATCAGTGGGTAAAATATCCCCCAAAGAAAGGCCAAGCACCAGTTGGCTTCATTGATGAATTCCCTCCTATATTAAATAAAGAATGATAATAATAATAGCAAGTTTTTAAAATAGAATATTCAGAAAGACATAGACTAGGAGCCAACATTTCCCACCTTACTCTGTGAGGCCAGTGCTACACTGCTACCCAAAACAAAGAAAGACATGGTAGAATAAAACAAAACTCCTCCATAAAGCACTTGCAAACTAAATCCAGCAAATCTTAATCCATGAGTTAGTGGAATTTACTCAAGAAATGTAAGACAGTTAAATCAAACCCTGTAATAAGGCATAAATGAGAATAAATGACAAAGTCCAGAAGAGCATCTCAAGTAGCATAGACACAGTGTTTGGCAAAAACTTGGAGTGTTCCATAAAAAGCACTCGACAAACTCAATACAGTGTAGAACTTACCAGTACATAAAGTAAGGCTTATTAGAGACTTAACATATTAAAGTCTGATTCTCTCAGGTAGCAGCCAGCCAAATATGTAGGATCTTTGTTGTAGATTTTATTCTGATCACAGGAGGACCCATTGGAGAAATTATTAAATGATTTAGTGGGTCATGATATCTATCATTCCTTTTTGTGAAATGTGTTCCACATGCTACAAGATACTCTGTTACAATCCATGCAAACTAAAGCTAAGAACAGAGGATTTCTGCTATAGATATAAGGTTTGGGGATAAAGATTCAGGCATCCAGACTAAATCAGCAGTTACGGGAGCTGAAAGATGATATTTTAAAATATCTTTCTGTGGGAGACCAAATGTAGAAAGGAATGATCCTGGTGATCATCATTGAGATTTTTAGCTGAACAGCTGTAGCAATAACAGAGTCATTATACCAAACAAATCATCCATCGGGGCAATTAAAATCGAGATCATTATTTAGTGTTCATGTGTAGCTTTCAAACATAGACTTTAGAGGAAAGCTCTGAAGCTCAAAGATGAAGTCAGAGTTGAACATAAAGATTTTTAAAATGTTACCATTATGAATAGTATGTAGAAAACCATGTGACAAAGAGGACTGACTTGGAAAATCATGTAAACTGAGAAAGGATGGCAGCCCAGGAGAGAGCCTAGAATACTCTCAGCATTTAGGTAGATGAGAGATCACAGTGTAGAGTAAAAAGCAGAAGAAAGAGAAAGATACTGGAAAAATTGGGATTGATGGTTTTCAAGAAGGAAATGATGATGAACTCGATTGAATTTTGTCAGGATGGCGAGCGTGAGAGGTCATCAGCATTTGGAATACAGTAATTGAAACTTTGGCCAGTGAAAAGTCAATGAAGTTGTAGCATCAGACATTAAACTGAAGCAGAAGAAAAAGGAATGTGATTTGCAAAAATAATAACAGCATATTAGAGTGCTTGAGGTGCCATACATGTACACACTGTGTGACTTAAACATTATTAGTTCATACTTCCAGAAGCTAGACAACCAACCTCAAGGTAACATCAGAGTTGGCTTTCAGAGGTCTTCTTTCTGGGTTGTAGATGGCTGCTCTTTTGCTGGATACTCAAGTAGTTTTTTCTGTATATGCGGTGCCATACAGGAATTCCAGTATTCAACCCGGGTCCTTGCACGTGTTGGAAAAACAGTGTACCACCGACTTACTGTCCAGCCTCTTCCTCTTTTATTTTTGTTTGTTTGTTTATTTTTCGAGACAGGGTTTCTCTGTATAGCCCTGGCTGTCCTGGAACTCACTCTGTACACCAAGCTGGCCTCGAACTCAGAAATCCGCCTGCTTCTGCCTCCCAAGTGCTGGGATCAGAGGCGTGTGTCACCACCACTCGGCAAGCCTCTTCCTCTTATTAGAAGGACTCCACTCCTATATGATTGAGACCTCCACCCTTGTGAGCTCGTTTATCCCAATTATCTCACTAAATATCCCAGAGAGACGGGTTTCCAAATACAGTCACAACGATGGCGGGGCTTAGTATTTCAATAAATGTAGTTGAAGTAAGGGATAAAATTGAGTCTGTGTATTAGCTACTTTTGTGTCACTGTGGTAACAATACATGACCCAAACAACTTGAGGAAGGAAAGATTTATTGTGACTCCTGACTTCAGAGGGTTTCAGTCATGGGGGAGGGTATGACTGACCTCCGATTGTGGTGGCAAGAGTTCAGGGTGGAGACGGTCCATATCACTGTGGAACAGGATGCTGAATGAGGACAACAGAAATCAGATATAACATTAGAAGCCTAACCCCAGTGATCTACTCCTATCAGCTGTGTCCCATCTCCTGAAGATTTCACAGCCTCCAAAAACAGTGCCGTCTGCTGAACAAGTGTTCCAAAGATGAGCCTGTGCTTCAGAGTCAAACCATAGCAGTCTATAGTAGCAAGAAACTCTTGAGAACTCCTTAAAGACAAGTTCTGTAAAACGGTGATGAATGAGATAGCTAAGGAAGTCCCCTGTTAGCAGAGATGAGTGTAGAAATGAACTTCCTGGAAAGGATCTAGGCTACAATGGAGACCTTTGGGCATCTTGTCTTTGACCTTGAACAAGACACACTCTGAGAAGGAAGTGAGAGGGGAAACACAATGCTGCAGGCTGTAACTTTCTTAGGATAATGGGGTAGTTCCTGACTAATATCCCTACTTTCCTGATAACTGGAAGGCAAACTTACCATGAGTGTCAAGCATGACAGAGAGGCAGAGTATATGGAAGCTTCAATGAGAAGATGCAAGATGGTTATTTAGGAATGTCTGCTGGTAAAATATTATGAAGGTGTGTTAGGATTCTGGACATGTTGAGTGTCCACATAAGGTTTATGTGCACAGACCTTAAGGGAGCAGAGGTACACAGTTGTGCAACTGTTTTCCTCCACCATTTCAATTGTTCAGATACAGGCAGAGAGCAAGCAGTCCAGGAGGTTTGGCCCAGGTTGTGATCTAAGTCTATCCAAGAAATATAGATGAAGAATAAACGCAGATATAAGATCAAATACACTGAGATCAACTTTTCTAAGTACTTCCTCTGAGTCACTGAGTGGGTAAAGGAGCTCGCCACCAAGTCTTGCAATCTGAGTTCAATCCTTTGGTTCCACATGGTTGAAGAAGAGAACTGACTTCCGAAAGTTGTCCTCTTACTACCATGAATGTGCTGTGGCACAGGTACCTATATAGCATACCTAAATTACATAAATAAAATAAAGTAAAATAATTTTAGTTAGTTGATTGATGGTCTGGGGAGATGGCACAGGAGATAAAGTGCTTGTTCCTCAAGTATGAAGACCTGAGTTATTGATTCCCCAGAACCCATGTTAAAAGCCAGGCATGGTAACCCATAACTATAACTCCATATAGTTGGAAGACAGAGATAGACAGAAATGAAGATCTCAGGTTTTTGATGACAATTTGAGACACTCAGTGAGCTCCACAGTCAATGAACGGCCACAGCTCAAAAAAAAAAAAAAGGGGGATTTCATGTGTTCTCTCTCATATATGGACTGTGTTTTGAATCTTTGGATGTGTTTGCTTAACTTGGAATACCTATGGGAGCGAGAAAACTAGAAAATTGCCAGTGTGTTAGAAGAAGCAAGAGCTTAAGGGAGGGAGATGGTAGATACTGGTCATAGAAGGAGGAAGGGGAACTAAAAGGAGGAGAAAGCTTAACTGGGGAGGAGGATGGGAGGGTAGAGCAGAGGAGTGGGTCAGGGGAAGGATAACTAAGGATGCTTGAAAAACCCATAGGAAAACCTCCTACTCCTAACTCCGAAGTTCTAGGCGTGTGTGTGTTTGTGTGTGTGTGTATACATGTATATACACATATATACATATACACATATATACACACATATATACATACATACATGTATACATATATACATACATATATACATACATGCATATATGCATATATACATATGTACATATATGTGTGTATATATATAGAGAGAGAGAGAAGGAGGGAGAGAGAGAGAGAGAAACTTTAATTAATCATCATATAAAGGTGCAGGATAAAGCTCCTGCAAGAAGCTATAGTTACCTAACAAATATCCCTTCAAGTTATTAGTAAGGTGTGGGAAGCTATCCTTATCACATCATTGCCATTAACAAGTCTGTGCGCATGCGCTGGAAGGTTTTCCCGCCTTGATTAATCTGACAGTTGGAACACGTCATGTGGCCTGAGGCAACAGGAGCCCATCAGAGACTGCCGCGTCCCAGGCGAGCTTAGCTCTCTATATAAGGGAAGGGTTTTAGGCCCTTGGGGTCCCTCCTTGTTTGTGAAGCTTATGCTCTCCCTCTCAAGATGCATTAAAGCTTATACTGCAAAAGGATCCTGAGTGTGCCGCGTCTTTCCTGCTGGCGGGAGGTTGCGCGGGACAGTAAGGGGCTACTCAGACTATTTTCCAAAACAATATAGGCTATTACTACTCACCCACCAGAGCTTGATGGCAAGATTCTATTGCTAAAGACACCTGACACTTCTATCACACACATAGAGATAGATATCAAGCCGATACTGACCTGGGAGCTTTCTCCTCACTGCCTACTTTACATACTGTCAGAAGATGATGTGCATACAGCTGGAAAAGAAAAGTCAGCAACAGTCTTAACCCACTTTGAACAAGCTTTTGAGCTACAGTAATGACTTGCCAGGCAAGATGTGCCATTAGTGCAATAGTGGCTTGAATATTATATTTGTAACCAACAGATTTCAGGTTGGATTTAAGGCTCACTCTACAGAAGAATACTCATGCTAGTACTCTAAACTTAGCTAAGATCTAGGAGCTGAAGAAGCCATAAGTCCTGGAAGTAAACCCACTACTATTACTTTGATAAAGATACACAGAATTAAAATGCCTTCTAAATACTGATCCTTAAATCCATAGACTAGTACAGCTCTCATCCCCCATAAGAGTAGCTTCATTTTGCAGTGTATGGCAGTTAATACAAAGACTCACTACTGGTCAGTGTGCAAAAATAATCTACTGTGGAGTATTCGTCCATAAATGGGACATCTATTTCATACTCTGGCCTCTCAAAACTCAGGGAACATCATGTAAGAGGGGGTAGGATGACTAAGAGCCAGATGTCAAGATGGACTGCTGTGAAATGATATTCTCTGGATATAGGAGAGCATTGGACCCATGAGCTCACACAACTTGTTGCCGGCAAATATCTGCAGAAGATCAAGCTGGCCAACATTCCAACATGGATGGGGAGGGGCCCATGAGGACCCACCCCTAACTACCAGCTATTGGGAGTTGATGATTGCTGGGGAAAGAAGAGTCCTGTTTTTGTTTTGTTTTTGTTTGTTTGATTGATTGATTGCTGGCTTGCTTTCAAGAGTATGGCTCCTCATAAGTTACCTATACTCCTCCAGCAGATGGGTCTGTATCTATGTCCACTTGGGCAGGATGAACTGGGCCATAAAGAAGAAGAGGAAAAGGAGAAGTAGTACATGAAGGAATAGAGTATTCCAGGAGAAGTTAGAGGGAAAGACTTAGGATTGATATGATCAAAATATATAATATGAATGCATAAAACTCTAAACTAGTAAAAAAATAATTTGTTAAAGATGAAGAGTAATAGAGAAAGACACCTGATACTTATGTCTGGCCCGCACATGCTTAAGCATGTGGCACACACACACACACACACACACACACACAGTCAATTTCTGTAGGGCGTTGGTCTAATACTGCTATGTATTCAAGTGCTAGATACTGTCCTCCAAGATCTGCTTACAGTTCTATGAGCACATTCTTACATATACAAAATGATGTTGTATAAATTTTATTCTCCAGTATTCTCTGACTGGTTAAATAAAAGAAGCTACAGCCAATTACTAGGGAGAATAGAGGTAGGCGAGGTTTTGGTTACCGGACTGGGGAATCTCAAGTTGGGACCACAAAGAAAAAGAGTAGGAGGAAGAAGAAGAGAGGAGGAGGAGAAGGAGAAAGAAGACAGAGAGAACAGGAGGTCTCCATTAAACATGATGGAGGAGGAGCATGTGGCTGAGTGAAATACCCCCTGAGGACAGACTGATGGAGTAGAAACAACCCAGGTAAGACTCAAACAGCAAGTACTTGGGAAACTCAGATTGGAATTTTACAGTCTAGTGTACGAAATAGAGTAGGGATAATTTGCCCAGTAATTGTGCTAAAGATGGTTAAATAACTTTAGTAGTCTTAGTCTCATTTATTTATGAGCTAACTAGAGACATCAGCAAATACTTACTTTTAAAAACACATTTACATTTGGCACCGGGCCCTGCCTACCTCTATTCTCCCAGTAATTGACTGTGGCTTCTTTTATTAAACCACTCAGAGAAGGTTGGGGAGCAAAGTTTAGACAACGTCACTGTGTGTACGTGAGAACTTGCTCATGGGACTGTAGGCAGATCTTGAGGGCCAGTATTTAGCATCTGAATAGATAACAGCACTAGACCAACCCTCAACAAATTTCTATGTCTCAGCTCTGATGCAAGGATGAAGATTCTCATAGGGCTCCTAAGAAGATACGCTTTATGGGTTCTTAAGAAAGATCTGTGGCTGAGGATTTGGCTCCCTGGCTAAGGAGGTGTATCGTATTTCTAGAGAAGCTGGGTTCTGTTCCTAGCACCCACATTGGGTAGCTTACAACTGTCTATAACTTTAGTTTCAAGAGACCCCAACATTGTCTTCTGGTCTCCACAGCACACACACATGGTACACACAGACATACAGGCACACACATAAAAGGATATAAAAAATAAATCTTTTCTTTTTTTAAAAAAAACAACAGTATCTAGATACTCTTTGACCATGTAGTACATAGGAAGTCATGATGTTTACCACCAAAATAATATTGCTACAGTTGGGAGGATACAGCTTTCAACCACCCACTGATGCACTCCATGTACGTTTTGCACTGGAAATTGTCAAAGCAACTAGAGGCCCCAGTTGAAAGAATCAGGTGAATGATTATTTGTTTAAGAAACTCACAAAGAAGAATGTATGGCAATTACTTTTCTTTACTCATTCATTATTTTTCATTTCTAAGCCTTTTTTCAGAGCTTAATGTGTTTGATATCAGACCTGTATCAATATGTATAATCAAGAAGTGAGAGCTGACAAATTAAACTTTGTTTTTGGAAATTAAACTATGCTCAAGATTCCTTCCTGTCTGAAATTTGAACTAAAACCCTGGAAATGAAAACAATTTCTAGAGTCTATAACTGCCCTGGTCCTAAATTCTTCCTGAGTTGTGAAGTGGAAAAATTAAATGTTTTTGGTTGGAAACTCCTGCTCAGTCGCTCCAGATCACCACTCAGACAATATCAGAAGTGGTACATTTTTCCCCATTACGAAATGAATTATGGGGAGCCAGCTAACCATGCTCAGTCATTAAATAAAGTTATTTTGCCTGGTACATTGTTGCTCTGCCACAAAACACAGGTGCTTTGTTTCTTAAGAATTGATTGTTTTAGGTTTTTTTTGTTTTTTGTTTTTTGTTTTTTGTTACTTTTTTAGCAGCTGCTTTGAGGAGATTGCATTGACCGTGCCTCCAGATGAGCAACGTAGGCGAGCAAGCAAGACTGTGTGACACGTGGAGAGTTTGTGTGACAGGTTCACATGTTAAAGAGTTTCTTTATATGCAAAGAACTGAAGCGTGAGGTTACACTGTGCTGATGGTGATGTATCACAATCACTGAAACACTTCATCTCCACATGGAGAGCTGAGAGCTGAAGAGAAGACTCTTTGTAACTCGAGATGATGTTGTTAACAAGCACAAACCTTCATGGACTGAGAGTTTGCAAAGAATTTGGGGGTCATTCTTTTTATAGTGAGTGCCAAAGACTTGACACGTATGCTCAGAAAACTGATTTAAATCCGTCAGCAACAGGCAAGTTCTGATGACATTTCATTTGAAAGTAGTTTCTTGAAAAAAGCAATGAGAAGAAAACCTCTTAATAGATAAAATCGTCACATGATTTTTAATCACTTTTTATTTCCAGTAATAACTGTGCATTCATCATTTTTCCAGCCTACCATTTTCCACTCAAATATCTCCAACTGGTTCTGAAGGAAACAGCTGCTTTCAGCTGAATCATCTGAGGAATTTGGTTATCTCATCCAAACTATGACATCCTGAATCATGCATTAATGGCATGCTTATTCAATGAAGCAGTTTTCTGTTTAAAGGGGACTTTTTTCCCCTCTGTGTGTGCATAACAGCATAAATCTCAACTGTATATTATCCTCAAAATATAATGCAGTAGTCAAGTTCTCATCAGATGTATGCTTTGAAAGAACAGTAGCCTATAGACTGGATACCTTAAGAACTGTACTTTGAAATTTATGTTAGAAAAAATAGGGACAAAGTTCAGAGATAGAGAGCCACCTTAGCATAACTGAGGCCCTTGCTGCAATCCCCAGTACTGTAAAAAGAAAGAAAAGAAAAAGAAATATGCATTAGAGTTTCATGACTGAAAACACTGTTTTAAAATATTCTAAATTTGATTACTAACACCTGGGTCACACACATTGTATTTATGAGTTCCTAAAAGCTTTTACTGAAGGCTACACACAGCAGTCTACTTCATTAGAAAGTTCTCCCCCACCACAAAATAATTTTGGATACCTCATTTTCGTAATGCTGATGTATAGCATTTAGATTCTCAAGAATGCCTAAAAAATACATTCTGATCAATGGCATGGTTAGGATTGTAACCACTTTCTTCACACATGTGGAATCCACCTGGGTACAAAACTCTAGTTCTGAAAGAATTTTATGAAACAACTGCTGCCCTTATAAAATTAAATACTTCTGTAATAGTCTCGAAAAGTGAGCTATGAATTAGTTATAGCCTAACTACATGTTGTAGGTTATTTATATAGAATAAAAGAACTCACATCAGTGTCCAGATGTTGTGCTACATTGAAGGAAAACATAGCATAGAATATTTCTGTAGAGAAGGAAATACATTTGTGAACACCTGGCTGCTGTATGTCATCTTATTCTTTCACATTTGAATATCATTACTCCTATCATCACATATAATTGAGGAGTGTGTTGTTAAAAGTTCACTTAAATACAGCATTAGTTTAATTTAAAATTATAGAGTTGTATGCATATACATGTATTCTATATAACATTTTTAGTTTGAAATAAGGTCTCATTATCTAGCCCTGTGTAGAGGAATTTTCATCCAGTAACACAGCTGCTCTGGAAAGAAATCACATCCAAATTCCTAGATCTATGTGATCTGGCTGGAATGCAGACATATTACACACCTTTAATCCCTCTGGATGGAATACACACATGCCCTTAGTACATACCTTTATTCTCAAATAATAATGTCTAATTGAGGGGCAAACAATGTAACAAATCAGAGAAAGATTGGACAGAAACAGTCAGAGATAGGATGCTCCCAGCTCTCATGATAACAGACAGGAAAGAGAGACTACTTAAGAGCAGAACAGAGTGAGTCAGGAGGGGAGGGGAGGGCAGTTCAGGGGGTGTCTTTCAGTAAACTTCAGTGCAGTGCAGCTTGGTGCAGTTCAGTTTAATGCAGTTGAGTTCAGTTCGTGCAGTCAGTGCGGTTCAGTTTGTGGAATACAGAGGCAATTTTTCCAAGCAGAGCAATTCAGTGAGAAGCCCAGAGAAGCCAGTCTGAAGCAATCACCTTGGAGAGGAGTTTAGGCCAGAACAGCTGAGTTGAACCAGCCAGCCAGAGTTCAAAAAGAACTAGAAAGGGTGAGCTTATTCAGCAGCAAGTCTCCAAGACAACAGTTACATCAGGCAAATAAAAGCTAAAATCACAACCCTGATTGGCCTAGATCTCTAATGGATGAGGATGCCTTTTAATTCAGAGACCCACTTACTTCTGATTCCTGGTTGCTGGGACTAAATGTGTGTGCCACAATGCCAGAATTAATTATATAATAGATATATAACATGAATACACATATAAATGTGACACCTTTCAAAGACTTTCAAAGCCCAGGTGAGCTCAGTGAAACGTTTTTAGCCTCAAATGCTTTGAGTTCCACCATCATTGTATTCTAGAAATTAATCTGCATATAAGAAATCGTTCATTAGGCAGAAATTTCTTGAAATTCTCACCTGTGGTACATGCAAGTTTGTTTCCAGATAGAGAACTCTTTTATTCCATAGTGTACATAACAGCCTTGACCATAGTTAAGCAACAGGGACTGGAGTTCCATTTCTCCTGCCCAGTGATAACAATCTCTGTACCCTGAGGGGGCAGAAAGGAGCTGAAGAAAGGGTTTAGAAGGTTGAGGAGCTATGAAAAACATATTTTAAAGATTTGCTTATAAGCCAATAAATATTTTACAAGAGGAGTTTAAGAGTTAAAAAAAAATGGGCCTGCAGAGATAATTTAGTAAAAAGCTTGGCAAACAAGCATGACGACAAGAGAGTTCAGCTCTCTAGTATCCATGGACATAAACCAATGCTATAGTTTGGGTCTGTAATCCCATAACTGAAGAGGCAGCAGCAGATACTGGAAGACCCTTGGGCTCAGTGGTCCATTAATGTAGCCCTAGCAGTGAGCTCCAAGTTTAGTAAGAGATCCTGTTTCAAAAAAAATTAATCTACTGAGGAAAATACCCAATGATAACCTCTGGCCTCCGCACACATGTGTATTCACACATATACTCATGCACACATATGTGCACACACACAGAGTTAAAATATGATAAGCCAACAAAATGATTTTCAAGAGAAGTTTACAATCTATTTCATTTTGAATGTCTATTGTTACTGGAATAGGCTACAAAATTCAGGCTCAAAACCCTGGCAAAGCAGGGTGTTCTTAGCAATGGCACTAGTTACACACTCCCTTGCCAATTATATTTCCCTTCAGTTGACAACGAGTCACTGTCTGTCCTCACACAGGAATCAAGTCATAAGACAAGACTCAGGACAAACGTTTCTCAGCATCTTGAGGACTGTTGGAAGGCATAGCCTCAGGAGCACACCAACAAGCAGCAGAGTTATTTGTGTAATTCCACCTGCCTACTTTACATATTTTTTCCTTGTCTTTTTCTTCTTTTTATTTGTTTTTCCTTTAAGCAAAAAAAGCAGGCATGCAGCTCAGTCCTGAACAGACAGAAGCCTGGAGAGTTACCTACATGTCACAGGAAATCCTTTGCTGATCAGAAAAATCTTTGATGAACATCTCCTGACAGAATCTGGCAAGGAGTCCCAGGAAATTTACTGTGCTTGCTTTTGGTCTAATATTATATCAAGACACTGCCAAAAAGGAAGTGGCAACAGAACTCCTGAGGCCCCAGATGAGTTCTTATAAGTAGGCATTTCTGCGCAATGTGTCACACGGTGGCAGGCTAAGACCAGAGGGACGGTTTCACTCCCCAGCCACTCCCGTCATTCCACACTCAGAACCTTGAAAATCACTGTGGGCCATGTTACTGGGCACAAACCACAGGGAAAGAGGCTTTGTATCTTAATTAGATTGATATATCTTCTAAAAATATTTTCATCATTGAATTCCCTTGAGTGGGTAAGAGTTTATTAAAAGAACATTTATTGGGGTTTTGTGTGGTTGGTGTGTGTGTGTGTGTGTGTGTGTGTGTGTGTGTCTGGTTTTGGAAGTAATGTTTGCTTAATTTTAGAGAAGCTCCAAAAGTCTAAGAAATAAATGAAAATCATGTGTCATTCTGTCAAACAGACACAACCAAATATTAACATTTTTGATTATTTCCTTTCAACCATGAAACAGAAAAGAGAAAGTTGCCACAATTGGGATCACATTGTATTGCATATGTATTTTTCTGCTTCCCCTCCCCCCCTCATATAACGTGATATTGCTCACTTAGGATTTGTCTTCTTCTGTGTTCTGTCACTATACCAAAATACTTAAGACCAGGTAACTCATAAACAGTAGAGGTTTGTTTGGGGACAGGCATCTAAGAGCACAGGGCCGGCATCTGTTTAGCATCTGGTGAGCGACTCCTTGCTGTGTTATAATAGGGCAGAGAGTGTTTGCATTAGTTACTTTTCTTGTTGTTATACAAATTCCTAACGTAACTGACTCAAAGCTCGTGGTTCAAGGAATAGACTTTATCATGGCAGGAAAATACGTAGTGGGAGGAGCTCATAACTATAGGTGCAGAGGGAGTGGTGGGGGCAGGTAGTACTGAGGTCCTTTTATTCAATCTAGGACGTTACCCCATGGAATGGTGCCAGGCATATTCAGGGCAGCAGTGAAAGCCACAACCAAGGTAAGTTCCGAACCCAGGCAGAGAAACCACCAACCCCTGCAACAACAACATGTCCAGCATCGGGAGCCTGTGGAGACCTCATCTACAGCCCTGCCTCCCCAGTTCTGCTGTATGTGTAGCCTCTCTCTCTGATTGGCTCCACTCCTGCAGCTTTTCGTGTTAGACATGCCACAGTTCTGGCATCTCATCCTGACATCTCTATTCAAACATAGGTTTTACCCTCACAGCTTCATGGAGTGGCCTGGTATGGTGTCCCTGCAATGGATACAACCATGACATGCAATTTTTTCAAGCCTTGGTGTAAACCTCTATGAGTCTTTCACTTGCATAGATGTTCCTGTAGACAAAATGAGCACTGTATAGATAATACTGCTAAATTCTGTAGCCAGCTCAAGATGTAGCCTGGCCACTCCCACCACAGTCTGTAGTTGACTCTCCAATGCTCTTCTAGACTTCCAAACCGTCATTTCTGAAACACCCAGCACCTTAGACTGAGCAATTTTCAGATTCGTTCCAACATGCAAGTGGCCAGTGTTAAATTACATGACCCCTATTGTATACAGCAATCTAACAAACATGGTCTTTTACTATGTATTTAAGATATTAAATACACAGCTCTCAGAGAGCTCTCAGAGACTGAGTCACCAACCAAAGAACACACACTGGCTGGAACACAGCCCCCAGCACATATGTAGCAGATGTTCAGTCCCCCCTCCGTGTGGGCCTCCCAACAACTGGAGTGGAGGCTCTCCCTAAAGCTGTAGCCTGACTGTGGAATCTGTTCCCCAACAGGGCTACCTTGCCTGGCCTCAGTGGGAGAGGATGCACTTAATCTGGCAGAGACTTGATGAGCCAGAGTTGGGGAAAACCCAAGGGGTCCCTACCCTCTTAGAGGAGAAGGGGAGGGGAGGCAGCGTTTGAGATGTAAATAAATAAATGAATAAATATAAATTTTAAACAAGGATGTCAGACAATGAAGAACTCAAAAGGCTGGTTCTGGCTTCTACAGGAAGTGAGAACAGCCACATGCCACCTAACTAGCACATTTACTGACAGGACAATAAAAAACAGAAAAACTCCTTTTTACTTGTTATTCTTAAAAAAATAAATAAAATTATATACAACTTATAAATTATATCTAATTTATAAATAAATATATAATTTATAAAAGGATATTTTAATTATGTGTAATTCATACATTATATATAACGTATATTCCCTTCTGGTTCTGTTTTTCAGAGAACATTGTCTAATGCAGACACTGCATGCTGAGTGGAGCAAGCATGCCAGCTGAAGTCTCTCTTCACTTGTAGGACTGTCAATGTTGCAGTGGTAGCCTCTCCCTCTTGACCTTTTAGAATCCTAATTACTTCCCAAAGGCCCGGGATCTAAATCCTATTAACATGTAAATTTAGGCATTTAACTTTCCAACAAATAAACTTTCTGGGAACACATTCTAATCATAATTATAACCACCAGATATTTATTAATGAACAATTACAAACCAGAAACATATGACCCTTGAATGGAATGAACATTTCCTGAGGATACAAAAACTCTTCGAATATTATTTTTAAAGATACATCTTTTAACCTGTGACTGTAGCTATAAAGTCATAATTACTAATACATGTGTCACCTCTGAGATCTGTGTGCTTGGAATCTATTCTAATCTCTTCTGGGAGCTTTCTTGCAATTTTGCGCTGGAATTCTATGAGTAGAATGGTAAGGTACAGTGGCCCCATTTGGCTAGAATGGTTCTGGCATGTACTGTTTGGTCCTGACTCTGCTTACAAGTGTTAAGTAAATCCCTAAAGCCTAGATCGTAAGGCCGAATGGCAAGCAAGTTCTTAGGAATAATTCCTGAAGGACAGACATACAGAAGGCTACTGTCTGAGTCTTTCCCATGTATTTGGAAGCATCTTATGCCTGTACTAAATCTCTTGGCATTTTAAATTGTTGGCATGCACTTCTTCTGCATCTGCACTGAACGATCTTGCCCCCTCTTCATCTTACAGAGAATTAAGTGGTCCTTGCACTGCCCCTCCAGGCCTCGCTGCTATAATCTCTGTTCTGTCCACGGTGTGACTTCTTGGAATGCTGGTCCTTCCCCGTTCATACATGTGACTCTAGTGGAGCAGGAAACCTCACTCACAGTCTAGGGAGCTCTCAGGAAACTTCAGAAGGCTAATGTGTCAGTCCCTGGGTTTAAAAAGCTCACCGTTTCTTCACCAGCATTTCCCCAGACATCTCCCTGCTCTCAGCAACTTTTTCTCTCTTTTTTTAAAATTAAGGTAGAACACTAATTTATTAACAAATAATTAATACTGTGTGGAAAATTGGAACCCATAGTTGGCTTTCCTTCTCTTTCGTTCTCTTCCTGTCTTCCTTTCTTTCTTCCTTTCTCTCTTTCTTGGTTATTTATTTACTTTACATCCCAATTGCAACTTCCCCTCCCTCCTCTCCTCCCAGTCCCTCCCTCTCACCAGCCCGAATCTATCCCTTCTCCCAGACTCTTCAGAAAAGGAGAGGCCCCCCATGGATATCAACCAGCCATGGCATATCAAGCTGTAGTAAGACTAGGAGCATCTTCCTCTAGTGAGGCTGGACAAGGCAGCCTAGTCAGGGAAAAGGGATCCAAAGGCTGGCAATGTAGCCAGCTACAGCCCTTGCTCCAGCTTTAGACCCAGCTGCACAACTGTTACATATGTGCAGAGGGGCTAAGTCCTTTCCACGCATGCTTTCTGGTTGGCAGTTCAGTCTCTGTGAGCTTCCAAGGGCCCAGGGTTAATTCCATCTATAGGTTTTCTTGTGGTGTCCTTGACCCCTCTGGCTCCTTTAATCCTTCCTCCCCTTCTTCCACAGAATTCCCCAAGTAATAATTCAGGAATATGGGAGGGGAGAGTATGTTAGCCCTGTGGATGTTTGGGAGTGGCTCACCCATTGAGCTGATGAAGGCATATTAAATATAAGGCTCTCTCTCTCTCTCTCTCTCTCTCTCTCTCTCTCTCTCTCTCTCTCTCTCCCCACCCCCCGTGTGTGTGTGTGCGCGTGTGTGTGTGTGTGTGTCTTTCCTTCGGGAATTCAGACCACTGGGGCAGGTAGCTCAGAACTCATGCTGCTGCTGTTGCCAGGGCAATTTGAACACCATGGCTTAGATGTGGCACTACTGCATATTATGAAATTCTCCTAAGCATGCAAGCTCAACTTACTCTACTTTTCTGCAAAACACAAGCAAAGAAACAAATAAACGCCTCAATGATTTAGTTACAGAAAACAAAGATCATTAATATTTTTCTACCATCATTTCTCAGCATGAAATTATCCAATGAGAATATCTTCAGATTATACTAGCTTAGAAAGTTTGCTTTTTGAAAATACCCTACATCCTGCAATATAAACTGCTTCAACTCTTTTTCTGAAATAAACAAATGTGCCCAGCTGGTTAGCATGCAATTTTGATTCTACGAGATGGTAGGAAAAGCATACGTATACCAAAGAATTGTTTTCAAATGGAAATAGTTCAAATAGTGTGACTTATGATAGTAAGGTTTTATCTGTATGCCTGTTTTATATATCTGTGTTCCTGGTATCGAGTAACAACTTCTCAGATTAAAGAGTCTTGAGTAGACACCTCAGCCCAGAGTTACAGTTGAATCGCGGTCTCTAATGCCATGAAACTGACCCTGTTGCTACTTCTCAATGCCTACCTGCAACACTGGCTAAGGGTCTGCAACACCTAGTTTTTAATGTCTTAGTTTTGAAAAATGAGAAATGGAGAATTTAATGCTACACTAGCAAGAGTACAGAAGCACATGGTCAAATCTGGGAGCTAGAATAATCTTTTGAATAATCACTATCCTAGCTTGAAAGGAATCAGCCCTAGAGAATTAATACACAGGAGAGTATTTCAGTTCAGTCTTCTCTGCTGAGGACGAAAATTCACACATTCTCTGGTCTCTGGTCTCATCTGAAGCAAACCCTCATATACGCTAAAGTGTAAAGTCCAACATTCTAATCTCACATGTTATTTAGGGGCTTTCCACAAGAATTTCCAAATATATACTTTTTAATCGAGTTAACATATCCAGTTGTCTATGAGGTTTGTTTTTTTTACTGAGTGGAAAATAAAAGCATTCAGCCAGGCCTGACTTCCTGACTTTGCACTGTGTGAGTGTGTGTGTGTGGGTGTGTGTGTGTGTGTGTCCCACTGGTTTCTTTTGGAACTTCCTAACTTCTCAACCATAAACACATAATCCACAAGAAATGTATGAGTCTCCGCAAACAAACTGAGAAAGCAGAAGGGTCCTTGCTGTGGAACTGTCCTGGATGCTCTGGTAGAATCTCTACATCACCAGTCCCTCAACAGATCACTCCTACATCATCATTCTAGGGCAGACTGTCATGGACAGTCATCATTACATTTCAAGTCAGATAGCAGTTTTACATATCTAACTCTTGTTGTTTCACTGGGTGTCCATGGAGACTGAGAAATTGGTTTGTTGCCTAGACAAGTAGAAATATAACTAAATCATTTGGTGTCTATGTGGTTCCTATGAAGCTAGAAGAACTTTTTGGCAAATGATAAAAATATGGATAGCTAAAGCTGCCAAATCCTCTGGTTAGTTCTTGAACTTGTCAAAAAATAAAGTCTATAAATGCTACTTTGAAAATATGAGAATATTCTGTCTAAGGAGTATTGAACACTGAGGCTATTTGGGCCTTGGTTAGATTGGAAACCATTCTTTTAAAGAGCAACCAATATATGCAACAGAATCTAATAGGCTTGCGACTTTGGATGCATTACATATGGAAAATGTTTCTCATCCACAGATTCAACAGAGTTCCAAGTATGAAAGAAAAAGCTAGTATTTAATAAGGGTGGAGGAAGCTGGAACACCTAGTCATTAATCCTATGGAAATATTTGCCATGTATTTGTGGTTTATGGTGTTGGATAAAAATAGACTCTTCCTAAGAATCTATTCAACTGGGCATGGATCTTTATCTACCCGAACAAGTAAATATGTCACAGCATACAGGGGACTTGTACAATGAGCCCCCTGACAAACATGATTTCACAGCATCTGTTGGCCTACCATCAGGTCCTACACAGCTCCTGGCAGATCTCCTTTTACAGTTAATACACAAAATTATCTAGACCAAAAAAGGTGTCACACATGAGTTACAACCAAGAAAGGGTTGGTCTGATCTCAGCTCTTCAGCATGTAGGATAACTAATGCTATTTGTTTTAGGATACTTAGGAGAAATGCCTATAAAAATCCAACTTCACATGGGAAAAATTGAAATTGGTTGTATGCGTGAGTCAGAAATGAAAAATGCCACAGAGGCAAAGTAAGTAATGAAAATAGATGGATGGCCCTAAGTGAACAGGGCTCTAGTGTGATGTTGAATGCCACCGGAACTTGGGCCAGACAGAGGAAAGCAGAGAGCTGGCTGGAACGGCATGGGCATTTCTTGAAAAGCAGTGTCTGCTGCCCCAGTCTCCCACCTGATGCTGTGTGCCCCAACAATTCAAAGAGGCTAGATTTCATTACTCTACAACTTTGTAGAGTCCCAACAATAATCTGTTTATCCAAGGAAATGAATAGTAGAACTTATGTAAACACAAATTGCCTATAATAAGTACACAAAGCATTAAAGTGGCTCTGTAATTTTGTATAAAATACAAATTTATTTTAAAACATGGTTTTGTACTAATTTATACAATGCTGAATACACGAATGTGTGGAGGTGGGTACACACACACAGAGAGAGAGAGAAAAGGAAAAGGAAAGCTGAAATACAGGATGTGAGTAGTGGAGGAGCAAGGAAAGTATTACTTCTGAGTGTGCATATGCATGTCTGTGCGCAGATGTACATACATGCACAAACATTCAAGTAGAGGCCAGAGGTCATCATTCCTAGGAAGTCATCTATCTTTATTTTTATATAGGGTATCTTGCTTTGACCTCAGGCTCTCCAATAAGGCTAGAATAGCTGGCCAGGGAGTCCCACAGATCTCTTAGTACTGATATTTCAAGCATATGCCACCATACATGGTATTTCATATAGGTTCTGGGAAATTGAAGTCAGGTCCCCTTGCTTGTGTGACAAGCACTTTACTGACTGAGTCATCTAACCTACTCCTGTTTTGCTTTTTTCTTCATTCTTCTAGAAAACTCCTGTGATGGGTATTCTTGGTTATAAACTTCACCACATCTGGAATTACTAAAACCCAGTCAGTTAGGGTTTTAGATGTCATATCCATAAGGGGTACTTCTTAATTGCACCATTCGGGGTAGGAAGCCCCAACTTAAACCTGGGTTATTTGACCCGGATCAGGAGAGCCACTCTAAATATGGGCCAAACCTTCCGGTGACAAAGTATAGAAAACAACAGAGAAGCCCTTGTTTTTGTCTGCTTGCATTCACTCTCACTGGCAAGTTTACCCATCCTGCTGCTGAAGCATTCCTTCACTGGTATTAGAGGCCACTTCTTCAGGATTCCAGTGTAGACCGAAGACCAAATGAGACATCCAGCCTCATTGATCAAAACCTACTGGATTCTTGGATTTTCCGTCATATCAAACTAGACAGACTATAGACTTTTAGCCTCTCTAATAAATCATAGATAGATAGATAGATAGATAGATAGATAGATAGATAGATACATAGATAGATAGATAGATGATAGATGATAGATGTGTGTGTGTGTGTGTGTGTGTGTGTGTGTGTGTGTGTGTGTGTGGTCATTGCTCTTATTACCCTCCAGGACTTGATGGTAAAATGGTAGGCCCTGTTGCTGAAGACACTACATACACGGACATGGAGAAACAAGTTGGTTCTCACCTAAAATTTTCATCTCTACTGGCTACCTTTCATGGTGCTAAAGAATAAAAGGAACCAGTCTTACCCAGTTATGGATGCTTTGAGTTACATGAACGACCAGTCTGTCAATACACACTCACCTATGCAACGGTGACATGAATGTCATGACAGTGACCAACCACTTTCTGTTTAGACTTAAAGCCTGCTCCACAAGATGGAACCCATGCCTGACACTATTACTGGGGCCACAAATGTGGGCATGTCTAGGGCTCTAGAAAAGAATCTATTATCATGCTAAATGTATACAGTAGTAAACTTACTGATAATGACCTATCAAGGAAGCTTCTTTTTTGGAGTCGAGAGCAACTAAACCCACAACTGCCCAAGGTGTATAGAATAAGAGACTCCCAAATGCTCAGCCTTAAATATGACATCTGTACCACATTCCTTTTCCCATACAACTCAGGAATCACTGTGAAAGAGGGAGCAGAGAGGTTCTAAGAGCCAAAGATAGTGAATAACCACAAGGAAATAGTATTTTCTAGACTCAGCAAGATAGTTGCAAATATAAACTCACAGATTTATTATAACATGTGAAAAACCCTGAATAATCCCAAGCTAGATAGACTCCCAGGATGGAGAAGGGGGGTGGGCAAAAAAAAAATCCATCCCTGCCTCAGGTGCTGTTGGTAGTTAGTGGTGCCAGTTAGATTGAGTTTGTTTTATTTAAGGATATGGCACTGGTAGGTCAATCCTTGTCTTAGTTGGGGTTTCTATTGTGATAAAACACCATGACCAAAAGCAACTTTGGGAGGGAAGGGTTTATTTCAGGTTATATGTCTCAATCACAATCCATCATGAAAGAAAGTGAGGGCAGGAGCTCAAGGCAGGAACCTGGAGGCAGGAACTGAAGCAAAGGCCGTGAAAGAACACTGCTTACTGGCTTGCTCCCCATGACTTAACCAACATGCTTTCCCATACCATCCAGGACCACCCACTCAGGGGTGGAAACTGGCTGTCAGTGAGCTGTCCACATCACTCAATAAAATACACCACAGGCTTCCCTACAGGCTGTTGTATCGGCATGGGCTGGGGGTTCTTAATTGAGAGTCCCTCTCCCAAAATGACTCTATCATGTGTCAAGTTGACATAAAAGTAGCTAGCACAACCCCAGGACCACTCAATGAAGTTGCAAGAGTTTTTTGGTTTCTGTTTGTTTTTTCCAACAGTTAAAAGTACCCTACATGCTTTCAAAGTAAGTCACTATATTTTGCCGTTTGTAAATGCCAGCATTTGCTACTAAGTTAGACACAAGATTGTTGTTCTTGTTACTTTCTTTTCTTATCAGAAATCAATCTATATTTCTATTTTTAAAAAGTTATGAGATAAAAGACTGATAAACCTTGGTGTGGTCAGGTTTGCAGAGAGAAAATGCGGGGTTCTAAGGCTGATCCTACCCCTCTGCCGTCAGCTCAGTTTGGAATGGGAAGTAGAAAAGCTATTGTTTGCCAAGAATCAGGATGGTGGCCATATGTTAGAGCAGCATGTTGCATTCCTCACAGTGGCAAGCACTACATGTTTACACTAACGTGTTGTTCCTTCAGGACTCCAAATTCCTATGTGTATCTCAAAGGCAGCTTTATTTGTTTCTTTACCTCATTTTTTGATGAGATTAAGATTTCCCAAGTACCTTGAGAGTGAAAAGACATGCTCTAAAGTCAAATGCTAGAGAGGAAAACAAACATTCCTTTGGGAGGGTGCTAGTGGCCCTCTGATACAGCGGCTACAGCTGCTTCTTGACATTGAAGACTGTCGCCTGCCAACCCAACAGCCAACATCCTCCATTCAAACCACAAGTGGCTTTTAAGATGATACGATAAAGCCTAGCTGCTGTATTTTACGACATAATTTGGCCGGTATCTCTTTGTAGAGTGCCACTGGCTGGCTTAGTTTAAACAGTCATAAACATCTGATTACGGAGTCATTTGATTTAATGATTTATTTAGTCTTCAAATCACAAGAGGCTGTTTTTCAAAACACTTTGTTGCCATGTTAAGCCTCCTTTAACCTATAGGGTTAATTATTTACAATGAAGTACAGTTGATTAAAAAAATTGACAATGAGCCTCTTTCTGAAGGGAAAAGCACCTGGACAGAATATCAGATTCAACAGAGGCTTTTAAGTGGCCAACCCTTTAAAATAACAAGTGTTCTGTAGTGTGTGCCTCCTTGCCATAACTGAGGACACTTCAGCGCCTTTTAATGAATTGCAAACAGTCTTTATAAGCATGATTCTATAGACCAGCCAATAAAATACACAGAGAGAACTGTTGAGACCTGGTGAACCATTTGCTCTTAGAACGCCATCAGCTTTCCATGTGAGTTCTCTCATGGGGATTTTACAATGTTATATCTTTTCTTTTTTTCACTTAATTGTACCTACCACTGTTAATTCTTCCTTCCTTTAACTTGCTGTTAAATGTATTGTGTGTCAGAAGTCTGGGTCATTAATTTTACTAATGCTATATATGCAAATGAAGGGGGGTCTGGTTATGCAGAGGGTGAGACCCTGAAGCATCCATCCCTAAATGGGACGTTGCCATCAAATCCCTCCCCTCAGCGTTCAGAGAACCCTGCAGAAAGAGAAGCAGGAAGAGTGTAAGCAGGAGGGGATGGAAGACATCAAGAAAACATGGCCTCTAAATCAACAACGAGCAAAGATATCATGACCTCAGAGAGCAGCAGGCCCTGCATGGGTCTGCACAGAGTCCGCTACATACATTTTACCACTTCCAGTTTAATGTTTTTATGAGATTCCTAAGTGTGTAAGGGAGCGGATCTCCAACTCTTGGGTCTTCTCTTGGTCTCTTTTCCATCCACTTGTTTTGCTCAATTACAATGTGTGAGTTGTTTCATCTTAACATATTTTATTTTGGCACATTCTATTATCACCATCCATTAGAATCACGTTTGTTTTCTGAGGAGTGACAGAAAGAGATGGATCTGGAGGAAAGGGAGGTGAGGAGGAAGAGGGGAGAAGAGAGAGAGAGAGAAAACCTTAATCAGGATATATTAGATGAAGGGGAAAGCTCTGTCTTCAGTTAAAAAGAAAAAGGGGGGAATCTGTTTCTGCAGCCTGCTTATAGGTCTCTCGTATGTGTACAGTCTATGCAGTAGCTTCTGCATTCAGATTTGGGGGCATTGAGTGACGTGAATGCAAAACCAAGATGATTTAGTGGGAGAGAAAGGACCAGTAATAGTTGGGAAGATGGCAAGGGGAGGTAGCTAGGAGGCAAATACAAGCAAGACACAATGGTATATTAATATAAAAATACAAATGTTGGCTAGGAATGGTGGCCTCCACCTGTAATCCTAGCATTACGAAGGTGGAAGGAAGAAGAGCCAGCCTCTGCTACATACTGATTTTGGGGCCAGCCTGGGTTAAATGAGACCTTGTCAGAGGGAGGGGTAGTGGAAAAGGGAGGAAGAAAATGAAACTCATTATTTAATATGCTAGCTTTAAAAACTGATTAACGAAATCAATCAGTCTGTAGGTTGTTCCCCATGCCAGGTTGCCAAGGATGTGACTTTGGTTAAGAAAAACTCAGCTGTGGTTATATGTGGTTATATGGTAATGCTCCTTGAGGATGACATTAGCCCCACACTGGTGTGGTCTCCTCAAGTTTGTGTATCCATATCTCAGAGTCGATTGTCAACACCACAAACGGAATCCAGGCGACTTTTCTCAGCCTAGGCATCTCCATATGCTTTGCCCTGTCGACCTCACAAATGAAAACAGATTCAGAGACAACAAACAGGACTTCAGCTGTGCATTGGACAGTTCGGCCCCTAATGCTTTGTAAGTGAAAGTAGGTCGTTAAACTGAAGGTTTTCATTTTCCTGAATCTAACTAAAGCTGGAACAGAAATAGAAAAGCAAGAAAACGGCACAGCATTTACCCTACTGAGCATCCTAATTCGACATTCCTTTCCCATTGAGGACACGTACACTGCTTGCTGCCTTGAGAAGACTGCTTTAGAATGACAGCATGCAGCCTGGCCTCCAACGTTCTCCTGGATGTGCCTCAGGCCACACACCATCCTGATTCATCTTCCATGGTTCTCTCTATGCCGAGATAAACCATGTTGACATCCCTTCCATCTAACTAACTTTGAGCGTTGCTTACCTACTGGTAAGTGCCCCTTGAGGTGAGCAATCGCCAAATTTGGCGGAATAAAACATGTTTCCTTCCTTTACAACCTTAATGTTCATTTAAACCTCCCCAAAGTGAATATAGTCTAGAATTAAACTAACTATCCATTCCATTCTGCCTGGGACAGTCTCAATTTGCACTTACCGTGAGGCATAAGACAGTTTCCTCAGCATTTAATTATGCGAGGAATTGAAGTACAATGTGGCTTTCATGTACACAGCACATTCTAAATTCAGCTGACGGCCATTCCATTTTTCACAGAATGCCTAAGTACTGTAAAACAAAAGTTTGGACACATGAGTTCCACCCCAGTGTTGCTACACCTCCCTGTCTACACCTCCCTGTCTACACCTCCCTGTCTACACCTCCCTGTCTAGGAAGCTCTCAAATCCCACGTTATACTCAATGGCAAAGGGCTTCGTCATCATTGTTGCTCCACCTCTAAAGCTAGAAGCGCCTTCTTCCATTACTGAAGGTCTCAGCACCTACTCCACACCCTCCTCTTATGACATAAAGCATACACTGTTACTACTTAGGAGTCCAAGCTTTCATTCCTCCACTGAGCTAAAGTGCAAATAAGCATATTCCCCTTAAATTTCCTACACGGTGCCGAGTTTGGAAAACATTTGCATGAGGGCGCGGAGTAAGCTTGAGGCTGTCCTTTCTGAGTATACAAAGGTCGATCTCTAAAGCACACCACAGCAATTCCGGGCACTGCTCTCTTAAACCTTCCTGAAGACCACATTCTGACATTGTTCCTCTCCCTTGTCTACCTCCCACTGGCAATTAACCATGTTCCAGAGTCCTCCCATCTGAAATACCCCTTTCCATCATCAGCCACATCCCCGTCGGTCTCGATTTGAAGACAACAAATGACGCACTACGTTCTCATCTGCCTTTCACTTTCGACCACTGTCTCCTGTCCTTCACCTAAATGCCCATGGGAATCACCAGCCCAGCTGGCACTCCTCCTTTGGGTTTGGAAAGAATTTATAATGTTTTAAAGTATCCAAGCTTTGGAAACTCTAAAGATGGTTCAGTGGGTAAAGCACTTGCCATGCAAGTGTGAGAAGAGAAGATGAATTCAGATTTCCGGAGCCCGTGTCAATGTTAGACACATTAGCCAACTGGCGATCCCAGCCCTCCTGGAGCTCGCTGGGAGGAGCTTCACACCTCACTCACCTCCTCACGCAGACATCCTGCCAGCACCAATGCTGATGATTCCATACGGTTGAAAGAAAAGTCGGACTGTTTTTCCCCCACCAAAAACTCTGCTTTTGTAGGCAAAGGGGTTTTATCTAGTAAAATCTCTCTTCAGGTAGCATGTGCCAATATACAATATATCCTACCCTCCACAATATCTCTCTTTATCAAGAGTATGGTGGGTTCTAAACAAACAGGTAGTAAGAAGAGAGCCATTACAAATAAAGTAGATAAAAGCAGTCCGATGTGTAGGGCTTGGGCACAGGAAAGGATGCAGCATCTCCTTCCAGTACTCATTGACTCTTACTGAGCCTAAAGCTGCCAGCATCCCAGTATCCTTCCCACTGATGATCTTATGTCCTTGGGTAACAGTTCCTTATGAGAGGTGATGGTCTTCTCTCTATGCCTGGGTCCTCTGTGACAGCCGAGAGTCAAACCAGGAAAGGACACTTCTCTGCCTTTTCTAAAATGACTTGTACCGTGTTAGCATTTGTTGGCAATACAGCCATTGCCTGATAAACAAGTTCCCAAAGCGTGATTCAAATCTAAATAAAGTATCTGGCTGCCTGCAAGTACTGTAGGTTTACAGCAGGAGAAAGCCCCTAGAGAATCAAACTCGCAGCTTTTATATGGTTTGGTAGCACTTGGCAAGTCCTTGTAAAATTCTCACTCAGGGTTAGATGTTCAAAATCCTACCTGGGCTGTTTTTACTGTGGTGAATTTGGTAGGCTTGAGAAAGGATAGGTTTCAGTGTGTCAAGTTATTAAGGTCTGAACATGGGCTGTGGTAGAGTAAAAGAAATGGTTTCAAAACCATCAACAGCCATGAAAAAGGGCATCTGGTGTGTTCATTCATTCTTTGCCTTGGCTTTCCTGGGTCACCTGACGAACCAGGAGAAAGTCTGCCATCAGAATAAAGAACCAGAAAGCCTCTTTCTCACTCTGGGTTTTTTTTTCCTTTAAAAATATCTTTGCCATGAGAGCTTTTCACTCCTGAGAAGACTCAAACAGATCCCATAAAAATGCTAAGGCTGGGCTTCTCCGAAGACACTCCCTCGTGCACACGACGTTGGCCCTGGTTTTGTAACTGTGTTTATGACTGATTTATGGAACTTCTACTTGGCAGGCCCCACTGTTACTGTTAGCTAGTTACTATGGATCTTTCAACATGCCACTCTGGCATGTTGCATTAAAAATAACTTCCAAAGACTGTACAGAATGCATGGAAGAGCAGGAGTACAGTCAGCTCCGAGTCCAGGGTCTGCTCTGGAGCTGGTTGTTCACATGGGCTGCTCAGTGAGGAGGAGGAAAATCAATGCCTTAGGAAACAGCTAGATTCAGTGTCTGTTTTCAAAGTTTTCTCAAGGAAGAAATTTCCAGAGAGCAATGATATTTTTAAAAATAAAGCCGGAGGGATGGAGTGTGTGTGTGTGTGTGTGTGTGTGTGTGTGTGTGTGTGTCTGTGTGTGTCTATGTGTGTATATGTGTGTGTATGCATGCGTGCATGTGGAGGGGAAGTGTGTGCACACACACATGTGTGTAACAATATCTCCTCTTCTGACACAGTGTCAATGCCTTTGATCCAAGGCCACTAAGATTGGAGCAGGTTGTATTACTCGCTGCAGTGCAAAGCAGCATTCACTCCAGGGAAACTATGGGGCACATCAATAGGAAGGTGCCAGGAGGAGGCTGATAGGGCTTGGGTATTGGCTGTTTGTTTTGGGGACACTCAACGTAGGTTGAGTAATGACTAAAAGGATAAATCTATGATTACACTTCTTAATAAAGCCAGTATATGGGAAGATCAGACTAGAGCGTGGATAAAGCTCTAATTGTCTACAGTCCACTACAGTGGCAGCAATAGCTAGTGTGTCTGCTCATACATGGTTACGGGGTCTTCCTCCAACATAGAGTGGGCTTGTCAAAGGGTGATGTTCTGTGAGATAGTTTATATCCAACCATAGAAAAATAAGACCACGCTGTGGATGGCAGGCCAGCTGGCAGCAAGGATGCCACGCTGCTTATGCAGGACATGAGGGGATGCCAGGCTTTGCTTTTCTCCCCAAGTGTCCCTAAATCAATGGAGAAGTGATGGGCCACATGGAGACAGTTCAGCAACTTCTGATAAAACCTCCAGGGCTGCAGGTCTCAAGGTTCTCAACCTGTAGGTTGTGACCCCAACAGGGGTCGCATATCAGATATTTATGTCACCATTCATACCTGTAGCAAAATTACAGATATGAAGTAGCAGTGAACTAATCTTATGGTTGGGGTCACCACAGCATGAGGACGCATGTTAAATGACTGCAGCATCAGGAAGGTTGAGAATGAAGAATGCAGGGACTTAGTTAGGACAACCGCACAAACTTTTAACAGACTCATCACAGGACCCCATGGTCAAATATCTAGTTGAAGGCAATCCACTCTATCTGAAAATAAGCCACAGGGTGCTGTCCTCGTTTCTGTCTGGTCAGCTTGTTTGCTATTGAAAGCATGAGGTCTGAATCTAAGCAGACTTGAGAAGGGATATCATTTTCACGAGTGGCATAGACCCTGATAAGCTGTACGTGCACAGGCGGTAATTCACATCCCATGCTCATACAGGAAATCCTTATTAAATTGATGGGAACCCGAGAGAAGCAGGGAGAGAGAGAGAGAAGCAGAGACCTGGGGGATCAGAGAGGATAATGGGAGTGAAATGATCAAAACAATATATACAGGTACAAAATTGTCAAAGAGTCTCGAATTCTAAACAGATCATAAATGCATTAGGTGGCGAATTCTGACATTTAAAATCTAAGGAATTAATGATGACCTAATTCGAACAGGATGATTGTTAATAGAAACTAATAGGAAGGCCTACATTTGGACCTGAAAAATATCAGTCTACAAGGACAGGATGGAGAAAACTTGTTTGAGAAGCAACAGGAGGGGCACACTTAGTTGATGGTCTGATTACAGCTAGTAGTGGCCATGAAAAAGGTGACATACATTTGAAGTCTAATAACAAAATCAAGGAATTTTTAATAAGGAGATAAACATCCTTAATCTTTTTACACTAGTCTATAATACATAACACTCTGCATTCAGATCTAGATAACAAGCACATTTTAAACAAATGTTTACTGACATATAAATGTACATATCTTGGGGGTACAGAATGGTAATTCAATATGTGTAAGGTAACGGACAATGATCAAAGCAAAGTTATCAGCCCCACGTCCTGAAGCAAGTAACGTTTCTTTGTGTCGGGAGACTTGGAACTCTTCTGGATCTTTATGACTACACAAGGAAGCACTGTGAGCTGCCGTCACTGCCAACCTGCAGGATAACACAGCTTGTTCCTTTGTGAACTGCCTTCCAGTGTCTGTTATCCAGCCACTCTCGACCCGTCTGCCTGGTCATTCCAACCTCTAGTGACTGTTGTTCCACACTGTGTTGTGAAGGTAAGGTGTCATTCCTTCTCTGAGTGAGAATGTCTTGTCTGTCTTCTTGTGTTTTATTCATTCATCTGATGTGCCTTGACCAGAGAAAGTGGCTGAGAGTCTCCTTCCTCACTTTAGAAACCTGAAATGGTTTGCACCAAAACACAAACCATCGGGACGGTGATTAATGAAGTGGTGGACATTTACTCAGGCAAAGGCAAGGCTGGGCAAATATAAAATCTGCCTTCAAGTATTTTTGCATCATTGAACGAAAGTATAATTTTAAGCCAGTTTTTGTGTGCATTGTTAAAAGGCCAATGGTGAAAATGGAATATATATCTTTTATTTACTTTTTGTTTTTGTCTTCAGTCTTTGGTGGTGGTGGTGATGGTAGTGATTTTCAGAGATAAGATCTCTGTGTAGCCCTGACTCTCCTCTTTGTAGATGAGACTGGCCTCAAACTCATAAAAGATCCACCTGCCTCTGCCTCCTGAGTTCTGGGACTAAAGGCATGCACCACCAATAGCCAGCTTACTTACTTATTGATCTCAGGCACAGAGATTCATGTATTCCAGGCAGGCCTCTTCTTCCTTGCTATGTAGCAATAAATGACCTTGCATTTAGGTTCCTCCTGCCTCTCCCTCCCAAGTTCTTGGATTATAGGCATATACCAGCTAGCCCAGTATATGTGATACTGAGGATGTGGTACTGAGGATGGAACCCAAGATGTTGTGCATGCTAGGCAAGCACTCTACCAACTGAGCTATGTCCCCAACTCCACAGACTGCTTTTAACACAAATACATAACACACACACACACACACACACACACACACACACACACATACACACAGTTACACAGTCACACATTCAGTTCTCAAGTGAGAGAGCAAATACACCATGGTTGTAATTCTTCAAGAAGAAGAAGAGAGGCCACAGATAAAATCATTGTAAGAGAGATTCAGGTAATGAGGCTGGATAGCTAGCTCTTTCATTATAGCTTGCAAGTAGTAGAGGTCTATATTATGACATTCTCTTGATATCGTCCCAGATTCTGAATCTGCCCAATGTTTCCAGTTGAATGTTTTCTCTAGATTTTGTAGAATAGCATCAAGAGCCACGAACCTTAACTTTGTTCTCAAACAATTCAATGTTTTAGACTTGGTGCATTGATTTAGTTTTATGTCACCTGCCCACTTATACCTATTTGTATCTTAAGTCATTTGCTTGGACATACATATTAAATGTTCAACATTATAAACTGTACTTGTTTCAATAGCTATATCGGATTGTGCCAACCACTATCTTTGTGTCACGACTGGATGTACCTTTACAGTATACTTCTAGTTTGATAGTTACAAGTGTGTGTGTGTGTGTGTGTGTGTGTAAGAAAGAGAAAGAGAGAATATGTCTGCACATATATGTGTGCACATGCATGTGCAGTTGCATGCCCCTGTGTACTTGCATGGAGGCCAGAGGAGGGTATTAGGCATCTTGCCTTATCAACCTCATTTGACACAATTTGACTCCTTGAACCAAGCCCCAATGATCCTCCTTTCTGTGCCCCCAAAGCCCCACAGCACTAGGGTTAGTGGCTATGCCCACCTTCCTTATGTGCTCTGAGGACTGGTCCTCTGGCTTACACAGCAGTCTCTCCTACCTGCTGAGCCCTCTTTCCAATGCCAGCTTCCTCATTTTCACTTTGTTCTCAAAGCTCCTGAAATTCTGTATCCTTCCCTAACTGTCAGTGGAAAGCTGCCAAAGCATCCTTTGACAATGCACAATTATCTCCTCATTCTAACCATTGTAACCTCTGTTCTTCCATTTCCCTGCTGTAAATCTTGAAGGCAATTGGTATTTTTAAACCTCAAGTAAACATGTGTAATATTATCTAATAGAAAACTTTCTTTCCCTCTGGGTTCCCTGAAAAGCAGACCCTGGGACATGGGTTGAGTATCAATGTTTTATTTGGAAACACAATCCTAGGTCAGCAAGAAGGAAGGAGAAAGAAAAGGAGACAATAAAAACAGGATTCTTCCTAAGGTGGAAGATTCCACACAGGCCATGGATGATAGAGCCCTGAGGAGATATCATGAACATCAGGGGGAAGGTGCCTAAGGGGAAGGTGGAGAGTGTCTGCTTGGTCCACATTTCCATTAGTCAGGGCTTGGCAGCTGCTGGCTCCCTCATCCTTCTAGGTAGCTGCACTCAGTCCTTTGGCACTCACTCAGAAAGCTGAATTCCACACCACACTCTGTAGTGTTTATTCAATCCAGAAGAAGCTACCTCCATACCCACACCTTCCTGCTCTCTAAGGCAGCACCAAGACTAGACCACTTGTCTTCGTAGCAGAGACAAGTGGTTCAGGAGAACTTGGAACCCAACATTGAAGCTACCTCTGACGCATCTGCTTCCCTCCTTACTCCCTCCACTTTCTCCTTCTCTTTCTCTCTCTCTTCTTTTAGTTAATACAAGATCTCAATGTTGCATTTGGGCTGGTTTTGAACATCTGGCCTCAACTCACCTTTCCATCTGAGCTTCCAGAGTTGCTGGAACCACACGTGCTCCATGCTGGTTGCTCTGACCTAAATCTCAACGCCTTTCTCCCTTCGGTGAATCTTTAGCTCTTAATAAAGTTCATGAATCTTTAAACTCTCCATGGCACAGAAGTCTGGTGTCCACCTGCATGAGTGTGCGCTCTCTCCTAGACCCACAGGAATCTAATTCCTGTCTGCTTGCAGTCAGGTGGGCCAGCGTGACTGGCTCTAGCCAGTCTATGACGTCCTGCACGTATTCCTAGATTAAGCGCTAAACAGAGGGTGTGAGTTGCCCCCTTTCCCTCTTGTGCCAAACCCTAGACACCAGGCTGAAGGAAATTGAAGGAAATTCAAGGGACGCAACAATGAGAAACAAGAGCCCAGAGTAAGCCCTAGGAGCTGTGTTCTGCTGGATATACTGTCTAGATCCATGTAAATCTTACTGCCATAAAGGATTCTTAAACGTGACTTTGGGTTACTACAGGTAGGATACCATTTTTCTTTCTCATGGCAGCCATGACCTCTGCCCTTCTCATTAGTGCATTCTGTACCTACAGGAAAAGCAAGAAAAAAAAATATGTCTCCACTCGACTGCTCTCTCATCAGAACCATGTCCAGGGACCTGTCCTCAAATAGGGCAGAGTTTGAATGGTAAACACAGACTAAATCCCACCATCCCTGCAGCTGTACCCTAGTTTATGCGAGAACTTAACCCTGCTCCTTCCCTTTCCTATAGTTAGTCAGAGGACAAATATTTGTGACTGATGAAGAACTGAGTACTTCGTGTCTCACTTCACAGCGCTTAAATGGGGATTACAGAAATCTTGATGGGTTTTTTCTCCCTGAGGAACATAAATCAGCATAGATAAAAGGGATGGAAATTAGAAGCAGAAAGCTTCGAGGAGCACGGTCAGCCGTTCTTCCTCACAGGCTTCACCATCTACTTTCTTTGCATGCAGGAACCTCCTTGCTTCCGACAGACCCAGGCTCCCTTTTCTAGAAGGTCAGAGCCTTCCCATTTATGTATTGAAATAAACACATGATTCACTCTTCACCCTCCCTCCAACCCCTCCAGCTTACATGCTTTGGGTAACTGATTTTATCTCTGTGACGAGTTTGAGATTACAAGAGGAGGGGGGAGCCTGCCATGCTGACACTGTGTATCATTATCTATTTCAAGAAACAAAGAAATGAAGAACTTCTAGGTGTGTAGGTGAAAGGTCATCAGAAGGTTGCTGGAGGAAAGGCTATTATTTTCTTTTTCAAATGTCCCTTGGCACAGAGACAAAATACAAAAACAAAAAACAAAAAAAGGATGGATCCAAACTCTCATTACTTGGCGCATCTATATTTCATGGTCTCAAAATTTGGAATTGAGAACTTGAAGGAGATTGCCATGGTCATTCATCAGGAAGGAGCTGAGGCAAAGAGAGTGCAAGCAAGTGAGAAAGACGCACATGCAGGCTGTAAAGAGCACACAGGACAGTCACTGCTCTAAGAAGGTCTTGTACCCGCTTCCACAGGATAATAGATGCCAGGAGATGGCTTCAGGCAGGCAGAAATTCCAGCTCCCCTGTTGCAACATATGGGGTCACCCTCAGGGTGAGTGCTAAGTTGGTGATTGCTTTAGCCATGATGAACAGAGCAACAGACAAGGGTAATACACCCCAGAGGAACAAGAAGAAAGGTATTCACTTTTAACACTTAAAACATGGGATGGTTTTCTATATCTTCATTAAGGAAAGATTGGATTCTTACCTCTGAAAAATATCATTGTGAGTTCTCTAGGTCAGCCACCAGGTATGTAACAGATACTGTCTCGTTTGTATGTTTGTAGATTCTTTACAGATGAGACACTGAAGCTCAGGGGAGGTTCTATCATTTTTCCAAGATCTTACAACAGGTAAATAGTAGATCTAGAAATAAACAAAGCATGCCTGGTTTCAAAATGCATCCTCGACCTACTGGAGGACAGGTTCTCTAAACAAATAGGCTGCTATCCATAACACCAAATCAACCTAGCATCCACCAATGAAAGAAGAGATGCTGAAGTGAAAACATGGCCTGCATATACAATGGAACACTCTCTGACTTTTGAAAGGAGGAAATTCTATTAGTTGTAGCAACATGGATAAACCTGGAGGACAATATATTGAGTAAAATACACCAGACACAGAAAGACAAATGCCATAGATTTTCACTTATGTATGAAATCTTAAAAGGACTCAGTTTCCTTTAAGAGGCTGGGCACTGTGAGTATGACCATGTAACAGTGGGCAACACAAATTAGACTTGATTTGGGGGGGTTGTTCTCTTCTTCCTCTTCCTCTTCTTTATCCTCTTCTTCTTCCTCTTCCCCTTCCCCTTCCCCTTCCCCTTCCCCTTCCCCTTCCCCTTCCCCTTCCCCTTCCCCTTCCCCTTCCCCTTCTCCTTCTCCTTCTCCTCCTCCTTCTCCTTCTTCTTCTCCTCCTTCTGGCTGAACCTGGAATGACTGGAAAGTGAGCATGTGAAATTCATAAATAATCAACAAAAATATTGTGTAGAAAAACTATAATGCACAGAGGTAGAAAATTGGGTGCTGGTTATCAAAGGCTGAAGAGAGAAAGAGGGATAGATACAGGGAAAAGTACATGATGTCCAGTCAGGGAAAAACATACATTCAAGACTTACTGTTCCGTGAGATGACTCAGGTGCATTACAGTGCAACATTACATTGTACTTTTCAAAACTGCTGGGGTTTTAAGTATTTTTACCACAAAAAGAGTGAGAATGTGAGTCAATGAGCATGCTAACTAGCTTGATATAACCATTCAATGGTATACATTTATAGTAAAATGCCATATTGTAGACTATAGATATACAGACTTATTTGTTAATTAGAACTACAAATTGGCTGAGCTCAAAGCACAGGACTGTAATCCCAGCACTCAGGAAGCTTAGGTCGAAGTATCAGAAGTTCAAGGTCATGCTCTGCCACATAGTGATTTGAAGCCAGCCTGGACTCCCTAAGACCCTGCTCCAGCATGGATAGACTATCAGAATGACGCTTCCTCTGGTGGAGAGCTAAGGTTACCAACAACCAAGCATAAAATGGCTGTCTTAGACAGGGTTTCTAGTGCCACAATGAAGCACATGACCAAAAAGGCAAGCTGGGGAGGAAAGGGTTTATTCAGTTTACACTTCCACATTGCTGTTTATCACCAAAGGAACTCAGGATAGGAACTTAAGCAGGGCAGGAGCCTGAAGGCAGGAGTTGATGCAGAGGCCATGGAGGGGTGCTGCTTACTGTCTTGTTCCTCGTGGCTTGCCCAGCCTGCTTTCTTATAGAACTCAGGACCACCAGTCCAAGGATGGTACCACCCACCATGGGCTAGGCCCTCTCTCATTGATCACTAATTGAGAAAAATGCCTCTATAAGATCCAGCTGTAAGACATTTTTCTCAACTGAGGCTCCTTTCTGTCTGATGACTCTAACTTGTGTCAAGTTGATACACAAAGCCAGCTAGTACAAACATGTTCATGGTAGTATTATGAACTTCTTATAAGACAAATACAAGGATGTTTTTTCAAGGGTACTAGGAGAGTCTGGTTATAGTTCTGGGACAGCCAGGCTATCAGTTCTAATCCTCACATTGGTTCCTCAGTCTTTAGCATTATCTTTACCTTGAAGGAAAACAGCAAAACTAGTGAACTACGGAGCCAAATCAGATGTCGATACTCATCCATCCGGTGGCTCTGCCGCCTTCCACAAGGAAGCTAACTTATTTCAACCATTTTCCATGTATGACACAATGCTGCTGAAATCTGACTCTGGGCGCTACAAGGAATGTGGCACAGACCCCCTGATGGTACTACTGCCTGGTATGTGATAACTTCAACACTTCTGCGGCTGCTGAAGGACTAACGCACCTACCTGCCTTGACTGTTTTTCTTAATCTCTTCTTCCTTTCAAGGGTGTTGTACTGAGGAAAAAGCGTGTTTACTTCAGAGGGTTTCTTTAGAGACCCTTCATTCCATCGATGTTCCCAGAGCTGGCAGCTTCCCTCACTCCGTCCTCACCAGCCCCTCCCTCCCTGCCAAGTCTTCCCCAGCTAAGCTCCTTCCCACTCTGCTGTCTATGTCTTCATCGGAAGCTAAACTCCCCAGGGCGGGAAACCTGTCCTTCTACATATTTGTCAAGTACTAGGTGCATTTTGAGAGCTAAATAAAAAGCAAACACTACACAGTCGGAGTGAGCTTGTTCAATAAAATGCCTCAGATATTATCTCTAGGCCCCTAATTATCCCAGATCTACAGCCAGGAGGAACATAAACAGACGACTGCCTTCAAAATAATCAAAAGACATCTCTGGCTTCTCTGTTTCGGAAACAGGCCGTCAAGGTGGATGGAGGGAGGGCAGAGATGTTTCCTATCTTCAGCTTCTTGAGAGGTGAGTCCCTGCTCCTGCCACTGATCAGACTTAAAGGGCCAGCTCTGTGCTGAGGGCTAGTGTAACATTGCCTTTCCCCAGAAACAACAACCACAGCCAATCCAATGAAACCTTTCAGGAAATTCCTCTAGAGTGTGTAGATGTTATGTCACAACTCCTTATCTGCGCTATGTTGTTATATGGGTGTATGGGTGTATGACTGTATACACTTCACTAAAGTCTAGGCTCCCGGGAAGTGCCAGAAGGAAGAGAAGAAAGAATGAGAGGAGGAACAGGATGGGGATCTTGTTAGATCCTGTGACCAAAAAGAATGAAAAACTTAGTGAGAGATTTTGAAATGACAAGGAAACAGAATGTTTTCCTTCTCCTAGCTTTCCTGAGATGTGATTTACAACTGACCTGTCATACCCATTAGGAGAGGCAATGCAATGTTTTTAAACACATGTGCATTGCGCGATGAATGCCACGGTGAAGATGATTGACAACTTACTGCCGAGGGGGTACCATTTTTGTGCAGGAGGGAGTGGCAACAACACTTGAAAATCATCTGGCTTAGGAAATTTCGGGTGTTCAGTGTATTTTTAAATCTTTACCTCTATTTTTATGTGTATGGGTGTTTGCTTCAATGTATCTGTGCAACATGCATGCTGTACCCATAGAGGCCAGAAGAGGGAGCCAGACGCCCTGGAACTGGAGTTACTGGATTGTTAACTGTCATGTGGGTGCTGGGACTCCTAGCAGGGTCCCAGTGCTAGGAGCAGCCACATGCTCCGTGCCATCTCTCCAGCCCTTTAATGTATTTTTAACAGTAATGACCCTTAGATGTCCAAGAAGTAATCATCTTATACCTTATACCATCCCTCCATTTTGTCCAAATATGCCTTGAGAACTGGCTGGCTCTCTGCTTTCTCAAGGTCACCTTTGTTAGATTCCATATGTAAAATCATTCCCCCTTCCTTCCTTCCTTCCTTCCTTCCTTCCTTCCTTCCTTCCTTCCTTTATTTCTTCTTTCGTTTCCTTCTCCTTTATTTTCTTTGTTTGCATATGAAAGGTGGGGTAGTGTGCAAGAGTATTTGTTTGTGTGCATACATGTAGAAGCTACACATCAGTATAAGGCATCTTTCTGGTTCTCCAACTTATTGTTTGAGGCAGGGTCTCTCACAGCCTGAAGCTCAGCAGTTCAGCTTCATGGGCTTGTCAGCAAGGCCCCAGGATCCTCCTTTCTCCATGTATAGTGTTGGAATTACAGACCTACACAGCTGTACGTGGCTTCTCACAGGGGCTCGAGGAAACTCAGGCCTTCGTGTTTGTACAGTAAGCATTCACTGTCTGAGCCATCTCCCTGGCCCCAGATTTTCTCCTTTCTCACTGTGTAAGTCTCTAAACATTATCCTTTTTCTATCCACTATTAGTCAACAGACAACTGGTTTCTACTTCTGTATTACTTTTCTATTGCTGTGATAAAACACCGTGACCAATGCAACTTACAGGGTTTGTCTGTGGCTTGCGCTGCCTGAGGAATAAGAAAGAACCCATCACTACCAATGCAGAAACCTGGCTGCAGGCAAGCAGAGTACTGGAGCAGCCACTGAGAGCTCACAACTTGATCTACAAACAGAAAGAGGAGTTAACTTGAAAGGAAGCAAGTCTTTTGAATCCTCAAAGCCAGCCCCAGTGACATACTTCCTCCAGCAAGGCCACACCTCCTAACCCTCCCTAAACAGCTACCAACTGCAAATCAAGTACTCAAGTACCTGAAACTTACAGAGGACATCTCTTTGAAACCACTCAGCATCCTTCTTGGCTGTTATAAATAATGTTACAATGAACACAGCTCAGCTGCCTTCTCAACACATGGACTTAATTTCTTTTGGGTATATAGATGTAGCTTCATTTCTTTTGCATGTAGGTACTCTCTCCATACATGCAGTAATTCTGGATAATATGGTAGCTTCATTTTTTTCATTTCTGTAGGACTCTCCATACTGCTTTCCATTATGGATGGACCAATTTGCATTCCTACCCACAGTGAATAAAGATTCCTTTAACTTCACACTCTTTCCAATGCTTGTTTTCTTTTAACTTGATATTAGCCACCCTAAGAGATGTGAGGTAAATCTTGTCACAGTTTTAATTTACATTTCTAGAAGTATTAGTGATATTGAGACTCTTTTCAAATACCGGTTGAACATTTTTCTGTTGGCGAATGTTAATTGATTCTCTCTGTGGCAGAGTTGTATGAGCTTCATATCTATTTTGCATTAACACTCCCACCCCCCAGGAACGGTCTGTGAACACTGACTCCTGCCCTTGTCTCCTCATCTTGAAGATAACTCTCTGTGCTGTGCAGAAGCTGGTTCAGCTTGCACTCTGCTCGGGTCTCATTTTTCTTTTGCTCAGTCTTGATATTGTATCCAAAAACATATTGCCAAATCAATGTTAAAGGGTTCCTCTCATATTTTCTTCTTAGAGTTTTATGGTGTAAGATGGGATACTTCAATCCTTGATGTATTTTGAATTGTTATGTAGATCTGAGGGGCTGCACTGTTGTGTCTCCTCCTCTCTCACACATTCTCAACACCATGAACTGTGTCCTTTCCTGGTAGCTATTGTCTTAGTCTTTCTTTGTGCTAGTGTCAAAGGTTTCTTGAGTACACATGTAAGTTCATCTCTGGACTCTCTGTTGTGCACTGCAAGTCTAACTACCTGTTTTAATTCCTGTTCTGGATTACCTTAATTGCTATGGTTTTGCAATGTAGATTGAAATGAGAAAATATGACACCACCAGCTTTTATCTTTTACTCAAGGTCGTTTTTAATTATTCCGTGTCTCTTGTAATTCTGTACAACCATTAAGATATTTTTTTTTCTATTTCTGTTTTTTAAAATGTACCTCTCAACAAATCCATGGATCACAGTTTAACACTAACACTTCTCTATGAGCATGGCATATTTTCCCATTAGTGTTTCTTTGGCTCTCAGACTTCTCCATATCTAAACTCTTCCAGTTTAAAGATCTTTAGTATGCTTAGTTAAGCTTCTTTGAAGCATTTTCTTCTTTTTGATACTACTATCAACTAGGCAATTTGATTGTTTTTAAGTGTGTGTATGTGGGGAGGCTCCACACAAGCCAAGTGTGTGGAGGTGACAGGATATTTTTGGAAGTCTCCTTGCATGTTGATCAGGGTCTCTGCTGCTGTTTCAGTGGCTCTGGATAACCTAGGACAGCAAGCCCACAGCCTCCAGACCGTTCTATTTTTACATGAGTTTCAGGGGC
>NW_021626870.1:0-37972 GCF_004785775.1 Grammomys surdaster
GGCATAAAGAACTCTGAGGGCACTCCACACAACAAAGTAAATGAGCCGGTTTATTTCAGCAAGTGTCTAGACATAGAAAAACTACAAAACTGACTCAAAAAGAAGCAAAACCCTCAAATCAACTTAGAACAACTAAATAAATTTAATCAGTGGGTAAAATATCCCCCAAAGAAAGGCCAAGCACCAGTTGGCTTCATTGATGAATTCCCTCCTATATTAAATAAAGAATGATAATAATAATAGCAAATTTTTAAAATAGAATATTCAGAAAGACATAGACTAGGAGCCAACATTTCCCACCTTACTCTGTGCGGCCAGTGCTACACTGCTACCCAAAACAAAGAAAGACATGGTAGAATAAAACAAAACTCCTCCATAAAGCACTTGCAAACTAAATCCAGCAAATCTTAATCCATGAGTTAGTGGAATTTACTCAAGAAATGTAAGACAGTTAAATCAAACCCTGTAATAAGGCATAAATGAGAATAAATGACAAAGTCCAGAAGAGCATCTCAAGTAGCATAGACACAGTGTTTGGCAAAAACTTGGAGTGTTCCATAAAAAGCACTCGACAAACTCAATACAGTGTAGAACTTACCAGTACATAAAGTAAGGCTTATTAGAGACTTAACATATTAAAGTCTGATTCTCTCAGGTAGCAGCCAGCCAAATATGTAGGATCTTTGTTGTAGATTTTATTCTGATCACAGGAGGACCCATTGGAGAAATTATTAAATGATTTAGTGGGTCATGATATCTATCATTCCTTTTTGTGAAATGTGTTCCACATGCTACAAGATACTCTGTTACAATCCATGCAAACTAAAGCTAAGAACAGAGGATTTCTGCTATAGATATAAGGTTTGGGGATAAAGATTCAGGCATCCAGACTAAATCAGCAGTTACGGGAGCTGAAAGATGATATTTTAAAATATCTTTCTGTGGGAGACCAAATGTAGAAAGGAATGATCCTGGTGATCATCATTGAGATTTTTAGCTGAACAGCTGTAGCAATAACAGAGTCATTATACCAAACAAATCATCCATCGGGGCAATTAAAATCGAGATCATTATTTAGTGTTCATGTGTAGCTTTCAAACATAGACTTTAGAGGAAAGCTCTGAAGCTCAAAGATGAAGTCAGAGTTGAACATAAAGATTTTTTAAATGTTACCATTATGAATAGTATGTAAAAAATCATGTGACAAAGAGGACTGACTTGGAAAATCATGTAAACTGAGAAAGGATGGCAGCCCAGGAGAGAGCCTAGAATACTCTCAGCATTTAGGTAGATGAGAGATCACAGTGTAGAGTAAAAAGCAGAAGAAAGAGAAAGATACTGGAAAAATTGGGATTGATGGTTTTCAAGAAGGAAATGATGATGAACTCGATTGAATTTTGTCAGGATGGCGAGCGTGAGAGGTCATCAGCATTTGGAATACAGTAATTGAAACTTTGGCCAGTGAAAAGTCAATGAAGTTGTAGCATCAGACATTAAACTGAAGCAGAAGAAAAAGGAATGTGATTTGCAAAAATAATAACAGCATATTAGAGTGCTTGAGGTGCCATACATGTACACACTGTGTGACTTAAACATTATTAGTTCATACTTCCAGAAGCTAGACAACCAACCTCAAGGTAACATCAGAGTTGGCTTTCAGAGGTCTTCTTTCTGGGTTGTAGATGGCTGCTCTTTTGCTGGATACTCAAGTAGTTTTTTCTGTATATGCGGTGCCATACAGGAATTCCAGTATTCAACCCGGGTCCTTGCACGTGTTGGAAAAACAGTGTACCACCGACTTACTGTCCAGCCTCTTCCTCTTTTATTTTTGTTTGTTTGTTTATTTTTCGAGACAGGGTTTCTCTGTATAGCCCTGGCTGTCCTGGAACTCACTCTGTACACCAAGCTGGCCTCGAACTCAGAAATCCGCCTGCTTCTGCCTCCCAAGTGCTGGGATCAGAGGCGTGTGTCACCACCACTCGGCAAGCCTCTTCCTCTTATTAGAAGGACTCCACTCCTATATGATTGAGACCTCCACCCTTGTGAGCTCGTTTATCCCAATTATCTCACTAAATATCCCAGAGAGACGGGTTTCCAAATACAGTCACAACGATGGCGGGGCTTAGTATTTCAATAAATGTAGTTGAAGTAAGGGATAAAATTGAGTCTGTGTATTAGCTACTTTTGTGTCACTGTGGTAACAATACATGACCCAAACAACTTGAGGAAGGAAAGATTTATTGTGACTCCTGACTTCAGAGGGTTTCAGTCATGGGGGAGGGTATGACTGACCTCCGATTGTGGTGGCAAGAGTTCAGGGTGGAGACGGTCCATATCACTGTGGAACAGGATGCTGAATGAGGACAACAGAAATCAGATATAACATTAGAAGCCTAACCCCAGTGATCTACTCCTATCAGCTGTGTCCCATCTCCTGAAGATTTCACAGCCTCCAAAAACAGTGCCGTCTGCTGAACAAGTGTTCCAAAGATGAGCCTGTGCTTCAGAGTCAAACCATAGCAGTCTATAGTAGCAAGAAACTCTTGAGAACTCCTTAAAGACAAGTTCTGTAAAACGGTGATGAATGAGATAGCTAAGGAAGTCCCCTGTTAGCAGAGATGAGTGTAGAAATGAACTTCCTGGAAAGGATCTAGGCTACAATGGAGACCTTTGGGCATCTTGTCTTTGACCTTGAACAAGACACACTCTGAGAAGGAAGTGAGAGGGGAAACACAATGCTGCAGGCTGTAACTTTCTTAGGATAATGGGGTAGTTCCTGACTAATATCCCTACTTTCCTGATAACTGGAAGGCAAACTTACCATGAGTGTCAAGCATGACAGAGAGGCAGAGTATATGGAAGCTTCAATGAGAAGATGCAAGATGGTTATTTAGGAATGTCTGCTGGTAAAATATTATGAAGGTGTGTTAGGATTCTGGACATGTTGAGTGTCCACATAAGGTTTATGTGCACAGACCTTAAGGGAGCAGAGGTACACAGTTGTGCAACTGTTTTCCTCCACCATTTCAATTGTTCAGATACAGGCAGAGAGCAAGCAGTCCAGGAGGTTTGGCCCAGGTTGTGATCTAAGTCTATCCAAGAAATATAGATGAAGAATAAACGCAGATATAAGATCAAATACACTGAGATCAACTTTTCTAAGTACTTCCTCTGAGTCACTGAGTGGGTAAAGGAGCTCGCCACCAAGTCTTGCAATCTGAGTTCAATCCTTTGGTTCCACATGGTTGAAGAAGAGAACTGACTTCCGAAAGTTGTCCTCTTACTACCATGAATGTGCTGTGGCACAGGTACCTATATAGCATACCTAAATTACATAAATAAAATAAAGTAAAATAATTTTAGTTAGTTGATTGATGGTCTGGGGAGATGGCACAGGAGATAAAGTGCTTGTTCCTCAAGTATGAAGACCTGAGTTATTGATTCCCCAGAACCCATGTTAAAAGCCAGGCATGGTAACCCATAACTATAACTCCATATAGTTGGAAGACAGAGATAGACAGAAATGAAGATCTCAGGTTTTTGATGACAATTTGAGACACTCAGTGAGCTCCACAGTCAATGAACGGCCACAGCTCAAAAAAAAAAAAAAGGGGGATTTCATGTGTTCTCTCTCATATATGGACTGTGTTTTGAATCTTTGGATGTGTTTGCTTAACTTGGAATACCTATGGGAGCCAGGAAACTAGAAAATTGCCAGTGTGATAGAGGAAGCAAGAGCTTAAGGGAGGGAGATGGTAGATACTGGTCATAGAAGGAGGAAGGGGAACTAAAAGGAGGAGAAAGCTTAACTGGGGAGGAGGATGGGAGGGTAGAGCAGAGGACTGGGTCAGGGGAAGGATAACTAAGGATGCTTGAAAAACCCATAGGAAAACCTCCTAATCCTAACTCCAAAGTTCTAGGCGTGTGTGTGTTTGTGTGTGTGTGTATACATGTATATACACATATATACATATACACATATATACATACATATATACATACATACATGTATACATATATACATACATATATACATACATATATACATACATGCATATATGCATATATACATATGTACATATATGTGTGTATATATATAGAGAGAGAGAGAAGGAGGGAGAGAGAGAGAGAGAAACTTTAATTAATCATCATATAAAGGTGCAGGATAAAGCTCCTGCAAGAAGCTATAGTTACCTAACAAATATCCCTTCAAGTTATTAGTAAGGGGCTACTCAGACTATTTTCCAAAACAATATAGGCTATTACTACTCACCCACCAGAGCTTGATGGCAAGATTCTATTGCTAAAGACACCTGACACTTCTATCACACACACAGAGATAGATATCAAGCCGATACTGACCTGGGAGCTTTCTCCTCACTGCCTACTTTACATACTGTCAGAAGATGATGTGCATACAGCTGGAAAAGAAAAGTCAGCAACAGTCTTAACCCACTTTGAACGAGCTTTTGAGCTACAGTAATGACTTGCCAGGCAAGATGTGCCATTAGTGCAATAGTGGCTTGAATATTACATTTGTAACCAACAGATTTCAGGTTGGATTTAAGGCTCACTCTACAGAAGAATACTCATGCTAGTACTCTAAACTTAGCTAAGATCTAGGAGCTGAAGAAGCCATAAGCCCTGTAAGTAAACCCACTACTATTACTTTGATAAAGATACACAGAATTAAAATGCCTTCTAAATACTGATCCTTAAATCCATAGACTAGTACAGCTCTCATCCCCCATAAGAGTAGCTTCATTTTGCAGTGTATGGCAGTTAATACAAAGACTCACTACTGGTCAGTGTGCAAAAATAATCTACTGTGGAGTATTCATCCATAAATGGGACATCTATTTCATACTCTGGCCTCTCAAAACTCAGGGAACATCATGTAAGAGGGGGTAGGATGACTAAGAGCCAGAAGTCAAGATGGACTGCTGTGAAATGATATTCTCTGGATATAGGAGAGCATTGGACCCATGAGCTCACACAACTTGTTGCCGGCAAATATCTGCAGAAGATCAAGCTGGCCAACATTCCAACATGGATGGGGGAGGGGCCCATGAGGACCCACCCCTAACTACCAGCTATTGGGAGTTGATGATTGCTGGGGAAAGAAGAGTCCTGTTTTTGTTTTGTTTTTGTTTGTTTGTTTCCTTGCTTGCTTGCTTTCAAGAGTATGGCTCCTCATAAGTTACCTATACTCCTCCAGCAGATGGGTCTGTATCTATGTCCACTTGGGCAGGATGAACTGGGCCATAAAGAAGAAGAGGAAAAGGAGAAGTAGTACATGAAGGAATAGAGTATTCCAGGAGAAGTTAGAGGGAAAGACTTAGGATTGATATGATCAAAATATATAATATGAATGCATAAAACTCTAAACTAGTAAAAAAATAATTTGTTAAAGATGAAGAGTAATAGAGAAAGACACCTGATACTTATGTCTGGCCCGCACATGCTTAAGCATGTGGCACACACACACACACACACACACACACACAGTCAATTTCTGTAGGGCGTTGGTCTAATACTGCTATGTATTCAAGTGCTAGATACTGTCCTCCAAGATCTGCTTACAGTTCTATGAGCACATTCTTACATACACAAAATGATGTTGTATAAATTTTATTCTCCAGTATTCTCTGACTGGTTAAATAAAAGAAGCTACAGCCAATTACTAGGCAGAATAGAGGTAGGCGAGGTTTTGGTTACCGGACTGGGGAATCTCAAGTTGGGACCACAAAGAAAAAGAGTAGGAGGAAGAAGAAGAGAGGAGGAGGAGAAGGAGAAAGAAGACAGAGAGAACAGGAGGTCTCCATTAAACATGATGGAGGAGGAGCATGTGGCTGAGTGAAATACCCCCTGAGGACAGACTGATGGAGTAGAAACAACCCAGGTAAGACTCAAACAGCAAGTACTTGGGAAACTCAGATTGGAATTTTACAGTCTAGTGTACGAAATAGAGTAGGGATAATTTGCCCAGTAATTGTGCTAAAGATGGTTAAATAACTTTAGTAGTCTTAGTCTCATTTATTTATGAGCTAGCTAGAGACATCAGCAAATACTTACTTTTAAAAACACATTTACATTTGGCACCGGGCCCTGCCTACCTCTATTCTCCCAGTAATTGACTGTGGCTTCTTTTATTAAACCACTCAGAGAAGGTTGGGGAGCAAAGTTTAGACAACGTCACTTTGTGTACGTGAGAACTTGCTCATGGGACTGTAGGCAGATCTTGAGGGCCAGTATTTAGCATCTGAATAGATAACAGCACTAGACCAACCCTCAGCAAATTTCTATGTCTCAGCTCTGATGCAAGGATGAAGATTCTCATAGGGCTCCTAAGAAGATACGCTTTATGGGTTCTTAAGAAAGATCTGTGGCTGAGGATTTGGCTCCCTGGCTAAGGAGGTGTATCGTATTTCTAGAGAAGCTGGGTTCTGTTCCTAGCACCCACATTGGGTAGCTTACAACTGTCTATAACTTTAGTTTCAAGAGACCCCAACATTGTCTTCTGGTCTCCACAGCACACACACATGGTACACACAGACATACAGGCACACACATAAAAGGATATAAAAAATAAATCTTTTCTTTTTTTAAAAAAACAACAGTATCTAGATACTCTTTGACCATGTAGTACATAGGAAGTCATGATGTTTACCACCAAAATAATATTGCTACAGTTGGGAGGATACAGCTTTCAACCACCCACTGATGCACTCCATGTACGTTTTGCACTGGAAATTGTCAAAGCAACTAGAGGCCCCAGTTGAAAGAATCAGGTGAATGATTATTTGTTTAAGAAACTCACAAAGAAGAATGTATGGCAATTACTTTTCTTTACTCATTCATTATTTTTCATTTCTAAGCCTTTTTTCAGAGCTTAATGTGTTTGATATCAGACCTGTATCAATATGTATAATCAAGAAGTGAGAGCTGACAAATTAAACTTTGTTTTTGGAAATTAAACTATGCTCAAGATTCCTTCCTGTCTGAAATTTGAACTAAAACCCTGGAAATGAAAACAATTTCTAGAGTCTATAACTGCCCTGGTCCTAAATTCTTCCTGAGTTGTGAAGTGGAAAAATTAAATGTTTTTGGTTGGAAACTCCTGCTCAGTCGCTCCAGATCACCACTCAGACAATATCAGAAGTGGTACATTTTTCCCCATTACGAAATGAATTATGGGGAGCCAGCTAACCATGCTCAGTCATTAAATAAAGTTATTTTGCCTGGTACATTGTTGCTCTGCCACAAAACACAGGTGCTTTGTTTCTTAAGAATTGATTGTTTTAGGTTTTTTTTGTTTTTTGTTTTTTGTTTTTTGTTACTTTTTTAGCAGCTGCTTTGAGGAGATTGCATTGACCGTGCCTCCAGATGAGCAACGTAGGAGAGCAAGCAAGACTGTGTGACACGTGGAGAGTTTGTGTGACAGGTTCACATGTTAAAGAGTTTCTTTATATGCAAAGAACTGAAGCGTGAGGTTACACTGTGCTGATGGTGATGTATCACAATCACTGAAACACTTCATCTCCACATGGAGAGCTGAGAGCTGAAGAGAAGACCCTTTGTAACTCGAAAGGATGTTGTTAACAAGCACAAACCTTCATGGACTGAGAGTTTGCAAAGAATTTGGGGTCATTCTTTTTATAGTGAGTGCCAAAGACTTGACACGTATGCTCAGAAAACTGATTTAAATCCGTCAGCAACAGGCAAGTTCTGATGACATTTCATTTAAAAGTAGTTTCTTGAAAAAAGCAATGAGAAGAAAACCTCTTAATAGATAAAATCGTCACATGATTTTTATTTCCAGTAATAACTGTGCATTCATCATTTTTCCAGCCTACCATTTTCCACTCAAATATCTCCAACTGGTTCTGAAGGAAACAGCTGCTTTCAGCTGAATCATCTGAGGAATTTGGTTATCTCATCCAAACTATGACATCCTGAATCATGCATTAATGGCATGCTTATTCAATGAAGCAGTTTTCTGTTTAAAGGGGACTTTTTTCCCCTCTGTGTGTGCATAACAGCATAAATCTCAACTGTATATTATCCTCAAAATATAATGCAGTAGTCAAGTTCTCATCAGATGTATGCTTTGAAAGAACAGTAGCCTATAGACTGGATACCTTAAGAACTGTACTTTGAAATTTATGTTAGAAAAAATAGGGACAAAGTTCAGAGATAGAGAGCCACCTTAGCATAACTGAGGCCCTTGCTGCAATCCCCAGTACTGTAAAAAGAAAGAAAAGAAAAAGAAATATGCATTAGAGTTTCATGACTGAAAACACTGTTTTAAAATATTCTAAATTTGATTACTAACACCTGGGTCACACACATTGTATTTATGAGTTCCTAAAAGCTTTTACTGAAGGCTACACACAGCAGTCTACTTCATTAGAAAGTTCTCCCCCACCACAAAATAATTTTGGATACCTCATTTTCGTAATGCTGATGTATAGCATTTAGATTCTCAAGAATGCCTAAAAAATACATTCTGATCAATGGCATGGTTAGGATTGTAACCACTTTCTTCACACATGTGGAATCCACCTGGGTACAAAACTCTAGTTCTGAAAGAATTTTATGAAACAACTGCTGCCCTTATAAAATTAAATACTTCTGTAATAGTCTCGAAAAGTGAGCTATGAATTAGTTATAGCCTAACTACATGTTGTAGGTTATTTATATAGAATAAAAGAACTCACATCAGTGTCCAGATGTTGTGCTACATTGAAGGAAAACATAGCATAGAATATTTCTGTAGAGAAGGAAATACATTTGTGAACACCTGGCTGCTGTATGTCATCTTATTCTTTCACATTTGAATATCATTACTCCTATCATCACATATAATTGAGGAGTGTGTTGTTAAAAGTTCACTTAAATACAGCATTAGTTTAATTTAAAGTTATAGAGTTGTATGCATATACATGTATTCTATATAACATTTTTATTTTGAAATAAGGTCTCATTATCTAGCCCTGTGTAGAGGAATTTTCATCCAGTAACACAGCTGCTCTGGAAAGAAATCACATCCAAATTCCTAGATCTATGTGATCTGGCTGGAATGCAGACATATTACACACCTTTAATCCCTCTGGATGGAATACACACATGCCCTTAGTACATACCTTTATTCTCAAATAATAATGTCTAATTGAGGGGCAAACAATGTAACAAATCAGAGAAAGATTGGACAGAAACAGTCAGAGATAGGATGCTCCCAGCTCTCATGATAACAGACAGGAAAGAGAGACTACTTAAGAGCAGAACAGAGTGAGTCAGGAGGGGAGGGGAGGGCAGTTCAGGGGGTGTCTTTCAGTAAACTTCAGTGCAGTGCAGCTTGGTGCAGTTCAGTTTAATGCAGTTGAGTTCAGTTCGTGCAGTCAGTGCGGTTCAGTTTGTGGAATACAGAGGCAATTTTTCCAAGCAGAGCAATTCAGTGAGAAGCCCAGAGAAGCCAGTCTGAAGCAATAACCTTGGAGAGGAGTTTAGGCCAGAACAGCTGAGTTGAACCAGCCAGCCAGAGTTCAAAAAGAACTAGAAAGGGTGAGCTTATTCAGCAGCAAGTCTCCAAGACAACAGTTACATCAGGCAAATAAAAGCTAAAATCACAACCCTGATTGGCCTAGATCTCTAATGGATGAGGATGCCTTTTATTCCGAGACCCACTTACTTCTGATTCCTGGTTGCTGGGACTAAATGTGTGTGCCACAATGCCAGAATTAATTATATAATAGATATATAACATGAATACACATATAAATGTGACACCTTTCAAAGACTTTCAAACCCCAGGTGAGCTCAGTGAAACGTTTTTAGCCTCAAATGCTTTGAGTTCCACCATCATTGTATTCTAGAAATTAATCTGCATATAAGAAATCGTTCATTAGGCAGAAATTTCTTGAAATTCTAACCTGTGGTACATGCAAGTTTGTTTCCAGATAGAGAACTCTTTTATTCCATAGTGTACATAACAGCCTTGACCATAGTTAAGCAACAGGGACTGGAGTTCCATTTCTCCTGCCCAGTGATAACAATCTCTGTACCCTGAGGGGGCAGAAAGGAGCTGAAGAAAGGGTTTAGAAGGTTGAGGAGCTATGAAAAACATATTTTAAAGATTTGCTTATAAGCCAATAAATATTTTACAAGAGGAGTTTAAGAGTTAAAAAAAATGGGCCTGCAGAGATAATTTAGTAAAAAGCTTGGCAAACAAGCATGACGACAAGAGAGTTCAGCTCTCTAGTATCCATGGACATAAACCAATGCTATAGTTTGGGTCTGTAATCCCATAACTGAAGAGGCAGCAGCAGATACTGGAAGACCCTTGGGCTCAGTGGTCCATTAATGTAGCCCTAGCAGTGAGCTCCAAGTTTAGTAAGAGATCCTGTTTCAAAAAAAATTAATCTACTGAGGAAAATACCCAATGATAACCTCTGGCCTCCGCACACATGTGTATTCACACATATACTCATGCACACATATGTGCACACACACAGAGTTAAAATATGATAAGCCAACAAAATGATTTTCAAAAGAATTTTACAATCTATTTCATTTTGAATGTCTATTGTTACTGGAATAGGCTACAAAATTCAGGCTCAAAACCCTGGCAAAGCAGGGTGTTCTTAGCAATGGCACTAGTTACACACTCCCTTGCCAATTATATTTCCCTTCAGTTGACAACGAGTCACTGTCTGTCCTCACACAGGAATCAAGTCATAAGACAAGACTCAGGACAAACGTTTCTCAGCATCTTGAGGACTATCGGAAGGCATAGCCTCAGGAGCACACCAACAAGCAGCAGAGTTATTTGTGTAATCCCACCTGCCTACCTTACATATTTTTTCCTTGTCTTTTTCTTCTTTTTATTTGTTTTTCCTTTAAGAAAAAAAAGCAGGCATGCAGCTCAGTCCTGAACAGACAGAAGCCTGGAGAGTTATCTACATGTCACAGGAAATCCTTTTCTGATCAGAAAAATCTTTGATGAACATCTCCTGACAGAATCTGGCAAGGAGTCCCAGGAAATTTACTGTGCTTGCTTTTGGTCTAATATTATATCAAGACACTGCCAAAAAGGAAGTGGTAACTGAACTCCTGAGGCCCCAGATGAGTTCTTATAAGTAGGCATTTCTGCGCAATGTGTCACACGGTGGCAGGCTAAGACCAGAGGGACGGTTTCACTCCCCAGCCACTCCCGTCATTCCACACTCAGAACCTTGAAAATCACTGTGGGCCATGTTACTGGGCACAAACCACAGGGAAAGAGGCTTTGTATCTTAATTAGATTGATATATCTTCTAAAAATATTTTCATCATTGAATTCCCTTGAGTGGGTAAGAGTTTATTAAAAGAACATTTATTGGGGTTTTGTGTGGTTGGTGTGTGTGTGTGTGTGTGTGTGTGTGTGTGTGTCTGGTTTTGGAAGTAATGTTTGCTTAATTTTAGAGAAGCTCCAAAAGTCTAAGAAATAAATGAAAATCATGTGTCATTCTGTCAGACAGACACAACCAAATATTAACATTTTTGATTATTTCCTTTCAACCATGAAACAGAAAAGAGAAAGTTGCCACAATTGGGATCACATTGTATTGCATATGTATTTTTCTGCTTCCCCTCCCCCCCTCATATAACGTGATATTGCTCACTTAGGATTTGTCTTCTTCTGTGTTCTGTCACTATACCAAAATACTTAAGACCAGGTAACTCATAAACAGTAGAGGTTTGTTTGGGGACAGGCATCTAAGAGCACAGGGCCGGCATCTGTTTAGCATCTGGTGAGCGACTCCTTGCTGTGTTATAATAGGGCAGAGAGTGTTTGCATTAGTTACTTTTCTTGTTGTTATACAAATTCCTAACGTAACTGACTCAAGGCTCGTGGTTCAAGGAATAGACTTTATCATGGCAGGAAAATACGTAGTGGGAGGAGCTCATAACTATAGGTGCAGAGGGAGTGGTGGGGGCAGGTAGTAATGAGGTCCTTTTATTCAATCTAGGACGTTACCCCATGGAATGGTGCCAGGCATATTCAGGGCAGCAGTGAAAGCCACAACCAAGGTAAGTTCCGAACCCAGGCAGAGAAACCACCAACCCCTGCAACAACAACATGTCCAGCATCGGGAGCCTGTGGAGACCTCATCTACAGCCCTGCCTCCCCAGTTCTGCTGTATGTGTAGCCTCTCTCTCTGATTGGCTCCACTCCTGCAGCTTTTCGTGTTAGACATGCCACAGTTCTGGCATCTCATCCTGACGTCTCTATTCAAACATAGGTTTTACCCTCACAGCTTCATGGAGTGGCCTGGTATGGTGTCCCTGCAATGGATACAACCATGACATGCAATTTTTTCAAGCCTTGGTGTAAACCTCTATGAGTCTTTCACTTGCATAGATGTCCCTGTAGGCAAAATGAGCACTGTATAGATAATACTGCTAAATTCTGTAGCCAGCTCAAGATGTAGCCTGGCCACTCCCACCACAGTCTGTAGTTGACTCTCCAATGCTCTTCTAGACTTCCAAACCGTCATTTCTGAAACACCCAGCACCTTAGACTGAGCAATTTTCAGATTCATTCCAACATGCAAGTGGCCAGTGTTAAATTACATGACCCCTATTGTATACAGCAATCTAACAAACATGGTCTTTTACTATGTATTTAAGATATTAAATACACAGCTCTCAGAGAGCTCTCAGAGACTGAGTCACCAACCAAAGAACACACACTGGCTGGAACACAGCCCCCAGCACATATGTAGCAGATGTTCAGTCCCCCCTCCGTGTGGGCCTCCCAACAACTGGAGTGGAGGCTCTCCCTAAAGCTGTAGCCTGACTGTGGAATCTGTTCCCCAACAGGGCTACCTTGTCTGGCCTCAGTGGGAGAGGATGCACCTAATCTGGCAGAGACTTGATGAGCCAGAGTTGGGGAAAACCCAAGGGGTCCCTACCCTCTTAGAGGAGAAGGGGAGGGGAGGCAGTGTTTGAGATGTAAATAAATAAATGAATAAATATAAATTTTAAACAAGGATATCAGACAATGAAGAACTCAAAAGGCTGGTTCTGGCTTCTACAGGAAGTGAGAACAGCCACATGCCACCTAACTAGCACATTTACTGACAGGACAATAAAAAACAGAAAAACTCCTTTTTACTTGTTATTCTTAAAAAAATAAATAAAATTATATACAACTTATAAATTATATCTAATTTATAAATAAATATATAATTCATAAAAGGATATTTTAATTATGTGTAATTCATACATTATATATAACGTATATTCCCTTCTGGTTCTGTTTTTCAGAGAACATTGTCTAATGCAGACACTGCATGCTGAGTGGAGCAAGCATGCCAGCTGAAGTCTCTCTTCACTTGTAGGACTGTCAATGTTGCAGTGGTAGCCTCTCCCTCTTGACCTTTTAGAATCCTAATTACTTCCCAAAGGCCCGGGATCTAAATCCTATTAACATGTAAATTTAGGCATTTAACTTTCCAACAAATAAACTTTCTGGGAACACATTCTAATCATAATTATAACCACCAGATATTCATTAATGAACAATTACAAACCAGAAACGTATGACCCTTGAATGGAATGAACATTTCCTGAGGATACAAAAACTCTTCGAATATTATTTTTAAAGATACATCTTTTAACCTGTGACTGTAGCTATAAAGTCATAATTACTAATACATGTGTCACCTCTGAGATCTGTGTGCTTGGAATCTATTCTAATCTCTTCTGGGAGCTTTCTTGCAATTTTGCGCTGGAATTCTATGAGTAGAATGGTAAGGTACAGTGGCCCCATTTGGCTAGAATGGTTCTGGCATGTACTGTTTGGTCCTGACTCTGCTTACAAGTGTTAAGTAAATCCCTAAAGCCTAGATCGTAAGGCCGAATGGCAAGCAAGTTCTTAGGAATAATTCCTGAAGGACAGACATACAGAAGGCTACTGTCTGAGTCTTTCCCGTGTATTTGGAAGCATCTTATGCCTGTACTAAATCTCTTGGCATTTTAAATTGTTGGCATGCACTTCTTCTGCATCTGCACTGAACGATCTTGCCCCCTCTTCATCTTACAGAGAATTAAGTGGTCCTTGCACTGCCCCTCCAGGCCTCGCTGCTATAATCTCTGTTCTGTCCACGGTGTGACTTCTTGGAATGCTGGTCCTTCCCCGTTCATACATGTGACTCTAGTGGAGCCGGAAACGTCACTCACAGTCTAAGGAGCTCTCAGGAAACTTCAGAAGGCTAATGTGTCAGTCCCTGGGTTTAAAAAGCTCACCGTTTCTTCACCAGCATTTCCCCAGACATCTCCCTGCTCTCAGCAACTTTTTCTCTCTTTTTTAAAAATTAAGGTAGAACACTAATTTATTAACAAATAATTAATACTGTATGGAAAATTGGAACCCATAGTTGGCTTTCCTTCTCTTTCGTTCTCTTCCTGTCTTCCTTTCTTTCTTCCTTTCTCTCTTTCTTGGTTATTTATTTACTTTACATCCCAATTGCAACTTCCCCTCCCTCCTCTCCTCCCAGTCCCTCCCTCTCACCAGCCCGAATCTATCCCTTCTCCCAGACTCTTCAGAAAAGGAGAGGCCCCCCATGGATATCAACCAGCCATGGCATATCAAGCTGTAGTAAGACTAGGAGCATCTTCCTCTAGTGAGGCTGGACAAGGCAGCCTAGTCAGGGAAAAGGGATCCAAAGGCTGGCAATGTAGCCAGCTACAGCCCTTGCTCCAGCTTTAGACCCAGCTGCACAACTGTTACATATGTGCAGAGGGGCTAAGTCCTTTCCACGCATGCTTTCTGGTTGGCAGTTCAGTCTCTGTGAGCTTCCAAGGGCCCAGGGTTAATTCCATCTATAGGTTTTCTTGTGGTGTCCTTGACCCCTCTGGCTCCTTTAATCCTTCCTCCCCTTCTTCCACAGAATTCCCCAAGTAATAATTCAGGAATATGGGAGGGGAGAGTATGTTAGCCCTGTGGATGTTTGGGAGTGGCTCACCCATTGAGCTGATGAAGGCATATTAAATATAAGGCTCTCTCTCTCTCTCTCTCTCTCTCTCTCTCTCTCTCTCTCTCTCTCTCTCCCCACCCCCCGTGTGTGTGTGTGCGCGTGTGTGTGTGTGTGTGTCTTTCCTTCGGGAATTCAGACCACTGGGGCAGGTAGCTCAGAACTCATGCTGCTGCTGTTGCCAGGGCAATTTGAACACCATGGCTTAGATGTGGCACTACTGCATATTATGAAATTCTCCTAAGCATGCAAGCTCAACTTACTCTACTTTTCTGCAAAACACAAGCAAAGAAACAAATAAACGCTTCAATGATTTACTTACAGAAAACAAAGATCATTAATATTTTTCTACCATCATTTCTCAGCATGAAATTATCCAATGAGAATATCTTCAGATTATACTAGCTTAGAAAGTTTGCTTTTTGAAAATACCCTACATCCTGCAATATAAACTGCTTCAACTCTTTTTCTGAAATAAACAAATGTGCCCAGCTGGTTAGCATGCAATTTTGATTCTACGAGATGGTAGAAAAAGCATACGTATACCAAAGAATTGTTTTCAAATGGAAATAGTTCAAATAGTGTGACCTACGATAGTAAGGTTTTATCTGTATGCCTGTTTTATACATCTGTGTTCCTGGTATCGAATAGCAACTTCTCAGATTAAAGAGTCTTGAGTAGACACCTCAGCCCAGAGTTACAGTTGAATCGCGGTCTCTAATGCCATGAAACTGACCCTGTTGCTACTACTCAATGCCTACCTGCAACACTGGCTAAGGGTCTGCAACACCTAGTTTTTAATGTCTTAGTTTTGAGAAATGAGAAATGGAGAATTTAATGCTACACTAGCAAGAGTACAGAAGCACATGGTCAAATCTGGGAGCTAGAATAATCTTTTGAATAATCACTATCCTAGCTTGAAAGGAATCAGCCCTAGAGAATTAATACACAGGAGAGTATTTCAGTTCAGTCTTCTCTGCTGAGGACGAAAATTCACACATTCTCTGGTCTCTGGTCTCATCTGAAGCAAACCCTCATATACACTAAAGTGTAAAGTCCAACATTCTTATCTCACATGTTATTTAGGGGCTTTCCACAAGAATTTCCAAATATATACATTTTAATCGAGTTAACATATCCAGTTGTCTATGAGGTTTGTTTTTTTTACTGAGTGGAAAATAAAAGCATTCAGCCAGGCCTGACTTCCTGACTTTACACTGTATGAGTGTGTGTGTGTGTGGGTGTGTGTGTGTGTGTCCCACTGATTTCTTTTGGAACTTCCTAACTTCTCAACCATAAACACATAATCCACAAGAAATGTATGAGTCTCCGCAAACAAACTGAGAAAGCAGAAGGGTCCTTGCTGTGGAACTGTCCTGGATTCTCTGGTAGAATCTCTACATCACCAGTCCCTCAACAGATCACTCCTACATCATCATTCTAGGGCAGACTGTCATGGACAGTCATCATTACATTTCAAGTCAGATAGCAGTTTTACATATCTAACTCTTGTTGTTTCACTGGGTGTCCATGGAGACTGAGAAATTGGTTTGTTGCCTAGACAAGTAGAAATATAACTAAATCATTTGGTGTCTATGTGGTTCCTATGAAGCTAAAAGAACTTTTTGGCAAATGATAAAAATATGGATAGCTAAAGCTGCCAAATCCTCTGGTTAGTTCTTGAACTTGTCAAAAAATAAAGTCTATAAATGCTACTTTGAAAATATGAGAATATTCTGTCTAAGGAGTATTGAACACTGAGGCTATTTGGGCCTTGGTTAGATTGGAAACCATTCTTTTAAAGAGCAACCAATATATGCAACAGAATCTAATAGGCTTGCGACTTTGGATGCATTACATATGGAAAATGTTTCTCATCCACAGATTCAACAGAGTTCCAAGTATGAAAGAAAAAGCTAGTATTTAATAAGGGTGGAGGAAGCTGGAACACCTAGTCATTAATCCTATGGAAATATTTGCCATGTATTTGTGGTTTATGGTGTTGGATAAAAATAGACTCTTCCTAAGAATCTATTCAACTGGGCATGGATCTTTATCTACCCAAACAAGTAAATATGTCACAGCATACAGGGGACTTGTACAATGAGCCCCCTGACAAACATGATTTCACAGCATCTGTTGGCCTACCATCAGGTCCTACACAGCTCCTGGCAGATCTCCTTTTACAGTTAATACACAAAATTATCTAGACCAAAAAAGGTGTCACACATGAGTTACAACCAAGAAAGGGTTGGTCTGATCTCAGCTCTTCAGCATGTAGGATAACTAATGCTATTTGTTTTAGGATACTTAGGAGAAATGCCTATAAAAATCCAACTTCACATGGGAAAAATTGAAATTGATTGTATGCGTGAGTCAGAAATGAAAAATGCCACAGAGGCAAAGTAAGTAATGAAAATGGATGGATGGCCCTAAGTGAACAGGGGTCTAGTGTGATGCTGAATGCCACCGGAACTTGGGCTAGACAGAGGAAAGCAGAGAGCTGGCTGGAACGACATGGGCATTTCTTGAAAAGCAGTGTTTGCTGCCTCAGTCTCCCACCTGATGCTGTGTGCCCCAACAATTCAAAGAGGCTAGATTTCATTACTCTACAACTTCGTAGAGTCCCAACAAAAATCTGTTTATCCAAGGAAATGAATAGTAGAACCTATGTAAACACAAATTGCCTATAATAAGTACACAAAGCATTAAAGTGGCTCTGTAATTTTGTATAAAATACAAATTTATTTTAAAACATGGTTTTGTACTAATTTATACAATGCTGAATACACAAATGTGTGGAGGTGGGTACACACACACACACAGAGAGAGAGAGAAAAGGAAAAGGAAAGCTGAAATACAGGATGTGAGTAGTGGAGGAGCAAGGAAAGTATTACTTCTGAGTGTGCATATGCATGTCTGTGCGCAGATGTACATACATGCACAAACATTCAAGTAGAGGCCAGAGGTCATCATTCCTAGGAAGTCATCTATCTTTATTTTTATATAGGGTATCTTGCTTTGACCTCAGGCTCTCCAATAAGGCTAGAATAGCTGGCCAGGGAGTCCCACAGATCTCTTAGTACTGATATTTCAAGCATATGCCACCATACATGGTATTTCATATAGGTTCTGGGAAATTGAAGTCAGGTCCCCTTGCTTGTGTGACAAGCACTTTACTGACTGAGTCATCTAACCTACTCCTGTTTTGCTTTTTTCTTCATTCTTCTAGAAAACCCCTGTGATGGGTATTCTTGGTTATAAACTTCACCACATCTGGAATTACTAAAACCCAGTCAGTTAGGGTTTTAGATGTCATATCCATAAGGGGTACTTCTTAATTGCACCATTCGGGGTAGGAAGCCCCAACTTAAACCTGGGTTATTTGACCCGGATCAGGAGAGCCACTCTAAATATGGGCCAAACCTTCCGGTGACAAAGTATAGAAAACAACAGAGAAGCCCTTATTTTTGTCTGCTTGCATTCACTCTCACTGGCAAGTTTACCCATCCTGCTGCTGAAGCATTCCTTCACTGGTATTAGAGGCCACTTCTTCAGGATTCCAGTGTAGACCGAAGACCAAATGAGACATCCAGCCTCATTGATCAAAACCTACTGGATTCTTGGATTTTCCGTCATATCAAACTAGACAGACTATAGACTTTTAGCCTCTCTAATAAATCATAGATAGATAGATAGATAGATAGATAGATAGATAGATAGATACATAGATAGATAGATAGATGATAGATGATAGATGTGTGTGTGTGTGTGTGTGTGTGTGTGTGTGTGTGTGTGTGTGTGGTCATTGCTCTTATTACCCTCCAGGACTTGATGGTAAAATGGTAGGCCCTGTTGCTGAAGACACTACATACACGGACATGGAGAAACAAGTTGGTTCTCACCTAAAATTTTCATCTCTACTGGCTACCTTTCATGGTGCTAAAGAATAAAAGGAACCAGTCTTACCCAGTTATGGATGCTTTGAGTTACATGAACGACCAGTCTGTCAATACACACTCACCTATGCAACGGTGACATGAATGTCATGACAGTGACCAACCACTTTCTGTTTAGACTTAAAGCCTGCTCCACAAGATGGAACCCATGCCTGACACTATTACTGGGGCCACAAATGTGGGCATGTCTAGGGCTCTAGAAAAGAATCTATTATCATGCTAAATGTATACAGTAGTAAACTTACTGATAATGACCTATCAAGGAAGCTTCTTTTTTGGAGTCGAGAGCAACTAAACCCACAACTGCCCAAGGTGTATAGAATAAGAGACTCCCAAATGCTCAGCCTTAAATATGACATCTGTACCACATTCCTTTTCCCATACAACTCAGGAATCACTGTGAAAGAGGGAGCAGAGAGGTTCTAAGAGCCAAAGATAGTGAATAACCACAAGGAAATAGTATTTTCTAGACTCAGCAAGATAGTTGCAAATATAAACTCACAGATTTATTATAACATGTGAAAAACCCTGAATAATCCCAAGCTAGATAGACTCCCAGGATAGAGAAGGGGGGTGGGCAAAAAAAAAATCCATCCCTGCCTCAGGTGCTGTTGGTAGTTAGTGGTGCCAGTTAGATTGAGTTTGTTTTATTTAAGGATATGGCACTGGTAGGTCAATCCTTGTCTTAGTTGGGGTTTCTATTGTGATAAAACACCATGACCAAAAACAACTTTGGGAGGGAAGGGTTTATTTCAGGTTATATGTCTCAATCACAATCCATCATGAAAGAAAGTGAGGGCAGGAGCTCAAGGCAGGAACCTGGAGGCAGGAACTGAAGCAAAGGCCGTGAAAGAACACTGCTTACTGGCTTGCTCCCCATGACTTAACCAACATGCTTTCCCATACCATCCAGGACCACCCACTCAGGGGTGGAAACTGGCTGTCAGTGAGCTGTCCACATCACTCAATAAAATACACCACAGGCTTCCCTACAGGCTGTTGTATCGGCATGGGCTGGGGGTTCTTAATTGAGAGTCCCTCTCCCAAAATGACTCTATCATGTGTCAAGTTGACATAAAAGTAGCTAGCACAATCCCAGGACCACTCAATGAAGTTGCAAGAGTTTTTTGGTTTCTGTTTGTTTTTTCCAACAGTTAAAAGTACCCTACATGCTTTCAAAGTAAGTCACTATATTTTGCCGTTTGTAAATGCCAGCATTTGCTACTAAGTTAGACACAAGATTGTTGTTCTTGTTACTTTCTTTTCTTATCAGAAATCAATCTATATTTCTATTTTTAAAAAGTTATGAGATAAAAGACTGATAAACCTTGGTGTGGTCAGGTTTGCAGAGAGAAAAAGCGGGGTTCTAAGGCTGATCCTACCCCTCTGCCATCAGCTCAGTTTGGAATGGGAAGTAGAAAAGCTATTGTTTGCCAAGAATCAGGATGGTGGCCATATGTTAGAGCAGCATGTTGCATTCCTCACAGTGGCAAGCACTACATGTTTACACTAACGTGTTGTTCCTTCAGGACTCCAAATTCCTATGTGTATCTCAAAGGCAGCTTTATTTGTTTCTTTACCTCATTTTTTGATGAGATTAAGATTTCCCAAGTACCTTGAGAGTGAAAAGACATGCTCTAAAGTCAAATGCTAGAGAGGAAAACAAACATTCCTTTGGGAGGGTGCTAGTGGCCCTCTGATACAGCGGCTACAGCTGCTTCTTGACATTGAAGATTGTCGCCTGCCAACCCAACAGCCAACATCCTCCATTCAAACCACAAGTGGCTTTTAAGATGATACGATAAAGCCTAGCTGCTGTATTTTACGACATAATTTGGCCGGTATCTCTTTGTAGAGTGCCACTGGCTGGCTTAGTTTAAACAGTCATAAACATCTGATTACGGAGTCATTTGATTTAATGATTTATTTAGTCTTCAAATCACAAGAGGCTGTTTTTCAAAACACTTTGTTGCCATGTTAAGCCTCCTTTAACCTATAGGGTTAATTATTTACAATGAAGTACAGTTGATTAAAAAAATTGACAATGAGCCTCTTTCTGAAGGGAAAAGCACCTGGACAGAATATCAGATTCAACAGAGGCTTTTAAGTGGCCAACCCTTTAAAATAACAAGTGTTCTGTAGTGTGTGCCTCCTTGCCATAACTGAGGACACTTCAGCGCCTTTTAATGAATTGCAAACAGTCTTTATAAGCATGATTCTATAGACCAGCCAATAGAATACACAGAGAGAACTGTTGAGACCTGGTGAACCATTTGCTCTTAGAACGCCATCAGCTTTCCATGTGAGTTCTCTCATGGGGATTTTACAATGTTATATCTTTTCTTTTTTCACTTAATTGTACCTACCACTGTTAATTCTTCCTTCCTTTAACTTGCTGTTAAATGTATTGTGTGTCAGAAGTCTGGGTCATTAATTTTACTAATGCTATATATGCAAATGAAGGGGGGTCTGGTTATGCAGAGGGTGAGACCCTGAAGCATCCGTCCCTAAATGGGACGTTGCCATCAAATCCCTCCCCTCAGCGTTCAGAGAACCCTGCAGAAAGAGAAGCAGGAAGAGTGTAAGCTGGAGGGGATGGAAGACATCAAGAAAACATGGCCTCTAAAGCAACAACGAGCAAAGATATCATGACCTCACAGAGAACAGCAGGCCCTGCATGGGTCTGCACAGAGTCCGCTACATACATTTTACCACTTCCAGTTTAATGTTTTTATGAGATTCCTAAGTGTGTAAGGGAGCGGATCTCCAACTCTTGGGTCTTCTCTTGGGCTCTTTTCCATCCACTTGTTTTGCTCAATTACAATGTGTGAGTTGTTTCATCTTAACATATTTTATTTTGGCACATTCTATTATCACCATCCATTAGAATCACGTTTGTTTTCTGAGGAGTGACAGAAAGAGATGGATCTGGAGGAAAGGGAGGTGAGGAGGAAGAGGGGAGAAGAGAGAGAGAGAAAACCTTAATCAGGATATATTAGATGAAGGGGAAAGCTCTGTCTTCAGTTAAAAAGAAAAAGGGGGGAATCTGTTTCTGGAGCCTGCTTATAGGTCTCTCGTATGTGTACAGTCTATGCAGTAGCTTCTGCATTCAGATTTGGGGGCATTGAGTGAAGTGAATGCAAAACCAAGATGATTTAGTGGGAGAGAAAGGACCAGTAATAGTTGGGAAGATGGCAAGGGGAGGTAGCTAGGAGGCAAATACAAGCAAGACACAATGGTATATTAATATAAAAATACAAATGTTGGCTAGGAATGGTGGCCTCCACCTGTAATCCTAGCATTACGAAGGTGGAAGGAAGAAGAGCCAGCCTCTGCTACGTACTGATTTTGGGGTCAGCCTGGGTTAAATGAGACCTTGTCAGAGGGAGGGGTAGTGGAAAAGGGAGGAAGAAAATGAAACTCATTATTTAATATGCTAGCTTTAAAAACTGATTAACGAAATCAATCAGTCTGTAGGTTGTTCCCCATGCCAGGTTGCCAAGGATGTGACTTTGGTTAAGAAAAACTCAGCTGTGGTTATATGTGGTTATATGGTAATGCTCCTTGAGGATGACATTAGCCCCACACTGGTGTGGTCTCCTCAAGTCTGTGTATCCATATCTCAGAGTCGATTGTCAACACCACAAACGGAATCCAGGTGACTTTTCTCAGCCTAGGCATCTCCATATGCTTTGCCCTGTCGACCTCACAAATGAAAACAGATTCAGAGACAACAAACAGGACTTCAGCTGTGCATTGGACAGCTCGGCCCCTAATGCTTTGTAAGTGAAAGTAGGTCGTTAAACTGAAGGTTTTCATTTTCCTGAATCTAACTAAAGCTGGAACAGAAATAAAAAAGCAAGAAAACGGCACAGCATTTACCCTACTGAACATCCTAATTCGACATTACTTTCCCATTGAGGACACGTACACTGCTTGCTGCCTTGAGAAGACTGCTTTAGAATGACAGCATGCAGCCTGGCCTCCGTTCTCCTGGATGTGCCTCAGGCCACACACCATCCTGATTCATCTTCCATGGTTCTCTCTATGCCGAGTTAAACCATGTTGGCATCCCTTCCATCTAACTAACTTTGAGCGTCGCTTACCTACTGGTAAGTGCCCCTTGAGGTGAGCAATCGCCAAATTTGGTGGAATAAAACATGTTTCCTTCCTTTACAACCTTAATGTTCATTTAAACCTCCCCAAAGTGAATATAGTCTAGAATTAAACTAACTATCCATTCCATTCTGCCTGGGACAGTCTCAATTTGCACTTACCGTGAGGCATAAGACAGTTTCCTCAGCATTTAAATATGCCAGGAATTGAAGTACAATGTGGCTTTCATGTACACAGCACATTCTAAATTCAGCTGACGGCCATTCCATTTTTCACAGAATGCCTAAGTACTGTAAAACAAAAGTTTGGACACATGAGTTCCACCCCAGTGTTGCTACACCTCCCTGTCTACACCTCCCTGTCTACACCTCCCTGTCTACACCTCCCTGTCTAGGAAGCTCTCAAATCCCACCTTATACTCAATGGCAAAGGGCTTCGTCATCATTGTTGCTCCACCTCTAAAGCTAGAAGCGCCTTCTTCCATTACTGAAGGTCTCAGCACCTACTCCACACCCTCCTCTTATGACATAAAGCATACACTGTTACTACTTAGGAGTCCAAGCTTTCATTCCTCCACTGAGCTAAAGTGCAAATAATCATATTCCCCTTAAATTTCCTACACGGTGCCGAGTTTGGAAAACATTTCCATGAGGGCGCGGAGTAAGCTTGAGGCTGTCCTTTCTGAGTATACAAAGGTCGATCTCTGAAGCACACCACAGCAATTCCGGGCACTGCTCTCTTAAACCTTCCTGAAGACCACATTCTGACATTGTTCCTCTCCCTTGTCTACCTCCCACTGGCAATTAACCATGTTCGAGAGTCCTCCCGTCTGAAATACCCCTTTCCATCATCAGCCACATCCCCGTCGGTCTCGATTTGAAGACAACAAATGACGCACTATGTTCTCATCTGCCTTTCACTTTCAACCACTGTCTCCTGTCCTTCACCTAAATGCCCATGGGAATCACCAGCCCAGCTGGCACTCCTCCTTTGGGTTTGGAAAGAATTTATAATGTTTTAAAGTATCCAAGCTTTGGAAACTCTAAAGATGGTTCAGTGGGTAAAGCACTTGCCATGCAAGTGTGAGAAGAGAAGATGAATTCAGATTTCCGGAGCCCGTGTCAATGTTAGACACATTAGCGCACTGGTGATCCCAGCCCTCCGGGAGCTCACTGGGAGGAGCTTGACACCTCACTCACCTCCTCACGCAGACATCCTGCCAGCACCAATGCTGATGATTCCATACGGTTGAAAGAAAAGTCGGACTGTTTTTCCCCCACCAAAAACTCTGCTTTTGTAGGCAAAGGGGTTTTATCTAGTAAAATCTCTCTTCAGGTAGCATGTGCCAATATACAATATATCCTACCCTCCACAATATCTCTCTTTATCAAGAGTATGGTGGGTTCTAAACAAACAGGTAGTAAGAAGAGAGCCATTACAAATAAAGTAGATAAAAGCAGTCCGATGTGTAGGGCTTGGGCACAGGAAAGGATGCAGCATCTCCTTCCAGTACTCATTGACTCTTACTGAGCCTAAAGCTGCCAGCATCCCAGTATCCTTCCCACTGATGATCTTATGTCCTTGGGTAACAGTTCCTTATGAGAGGTGATGGTCTTCTCTCTATGCCTGGGTCCTCTGTGACAGCCGAGAGTCAAACCAGGAAATGACACTTCTCTGCCTTTTCTAAAATGACTTGTACCGTGTTAGCATTTGTTGGCAATATAGCCATTGCCTGATAAACAAGTTCCCAAAGCGTGATTCAAATCTAAATAAAGTATCTGGCTGCCTGCAAGTACTGTAGGTTTACAGCAGGAGAAAGCCCCTAGAGAATCAAACTCGCAGCTTTTATATGGTTTGGTAGCACTTGGCAAGTCCTTGTAAAATTCTCACTCAGGGTTAGATGTTCAAAATCCTACCTGGGCTGTTTTTACTGTGGTGAATTTGGTAGGCTTGAGAAAGGATAGGTTTCAGTATGTCAAGTTATTAAGGTCTGAACATGGGCTGTGGTGGAGTAAAAGAAATGGTTTCAAAACCATCAACAGCCATGAAAAAGGGCATCTGGTGTGTTCATTCATTCTTTGCCTTGGCTTTCCTGGGTCGCCTGACGAACCAGGAGAAAGTCTGCCATCAGAATAAAGAACCAGAAAGCCTCTTTCTCACTCTGGGTTTTTTTTCCTTTAAAAATATCTTTGCCATGAGAGCTTTTCACTCCTGAGAAGACTCAAACCGATCCCATAAAAATGCTAAGGCTGGGCTTCTCCGAAGACACTCCCTCGTGCACACGACGTTGGCCCTGGTTTTGTAACTGTGTTTATGACTGATTTATGGAACTTCTACTTGGCAGGCCCCACTGTTACTGTTAGCTAGTTACTATGGATCTTTCAACATGCCACTCTGGCATGTTGCATTAAAAATAACTTCCAAAGACTGTACAGAATGCATGGAAGAGCAGGAGTACAGTCAGCTCCAAGTCCAGGGTCTGCTCTGGAGCCTGTTGTTCACATGGGCTGCTCAGTGAGGAGGAGGAAAATCAATGCCTTAGGAAACAGCTAGATTCAGTGTCTGTTTTCAAAGTTTTCTCAAGGAAGAAATTTCCAGAGAGCAATGATATTTTTAAAAATAAAGCCGGAGGGATGGAGTGTGTGTGTGTGTGTGTGTGTGTGTGTGTGTGTGTGTCTGTGTGTGTCTATGTGTGTATATGTGTGTGTATGCATGCGTGCATGTGGAGGGGAAGTGTGTGCACACACACATGTGTGTAACAATATCTCCTCTTCTGACACAGTGTCAATGCCTTTGATCCAAGGCCACTAAGATTGGAGCAGGTTGTATTACTCGCTGCAGTGCAAAGTAGCATTCACTCCAGGGAAACTATGGGGCACATCAAAAGGAAGGTGCCAGGAGGAGACTGATAGGGCTTGGGTATTGGCTGTTTGTTTTGGGGACACTCAACGTAGGTTGAGTAATGACTAAAAGGATAAATCTATGATTACACTTCTTAATAAAGCCAGTATATGGGAAGATCAGACTAGAGTGTGGATAAAGCTCTAATTGTCTATAGTCCACTACAGTGGCAGCAATCGCTAGTGTGTCTGCTCATACATGGTTACGGGGTCTTCCTCCAACATAGAGTGGGCTTGTCAAAGGGTGATGTTCTGTGAGATAGTTTATATCCAACCATAGAAAAATAAGACCACGCTGTGGATGGCAGGCCAGCTGGCAGCAAGGATGCCACACTGCTTATGCAGGACACAAGGGGATGCCAGGCTCTGCTTTTCTCCCCAAGTGTCCCTAAATCAATGGAGAAGTGATGGGCCACATGGAGACAGTTCAGCAACTTCTGATAAAACCTCCAGGGCTGCAGGTCTTAAGGTTTTCAACCTGTAGGTTGTGACCCCAACAGGGGTCGCATATCAGGTATTTATGTCACCATTCATACCTGTAGCAAAATTACAGATATGAAGTAGCAGTGAACTAATCTTATGGTTGGGGTCACCACAGCATGAGGACGCATGTTAAATGACTGCAGCATCAGGAAGGTTGAGAATGAAGAATGCAGGGACTTAGTTAGGACAACCGCACAAACTTTTAACAGACTCATCACAGGACCCCATGGTCAAATATCTAGTTGAAGGCAATCCACTCTATCTGAAAATAAGCCACAGGGTGCTGTCCTCGTTTCTGTCTGGTCAGCTTGCTTGCTATTGAAAGCATGAGGTCCGAATCTAAGCAGACTTGAGAAGGGATATCATTTTCACGAGTGGCATAGACCCTGATAAGCTGTACGTGCACAGGCGGTAATTCACATCCCATGCTCATGCAGGAAATCCTTATTAAATTGATGGGAACCCGAGAGAAGCAGGGAGAGAGGGAGAGAAGCAGAGAGTTGGGGGATCAGAGAGGATAATGGGAGTGAAATGATCAAAACTCAGTATATACAGGTACAAAATTGTCAAAGAGTCACGAATTCTAAACAGATCATAAATGCATTAGGTGGCGAATTCTGACATTTAAAATCTAAGGAATTAATGATGACCTAATTCGAACAGGATGATTGTTAATAGAAACTAATAGGAAGGCCTACATTTGGACCTGAAAAATATCTACAAGGACAGGATGGAGAAAACTTGTTTGAGAAGCAACAGGAGGGGCACACTTAGTTGATGGTCTGATTACAGCTAGTAGTGGCCATGAAAAAGGTGACATACATTTGAAGTCTAATAACAAAATCAAGGAATTTTTAATAAGGAGATAAACATCCTTAATGTTTTTACACTAGTCTATAATACATAACACTCTGCATTCAGATGTAGAAACAAGCACATTTTAAACAAATGTTTACTGACATATAAATGTACATATCTTGGGGATACAGAATGGTAATTCAATATGTGTAAGGTAACAGACAATGATCAAAGCAAAGTTATCAGCCCCACGTCCTGAAGCATGTAACGTTTCTTTGTGTCGGGAGACTTGGAACTCTTCTGGATCTTTATGACTACACAAGGAAGCACTGTGAGCTGCCGTCACTGCCAACCTGCAGGATAACACAGCTTGTTCCTTTGTGAACTGCCCTCCAGTGTCTGTTATCCAGCCACTCTCGACCCGTCTGCCTGGTCATTCCAACCTCTAGTGACTGTTGTTCCACACTGTGTTGTGAAGGTAAGGTGTCATTCCTTGTCTGAGTGAGAATGTCTTGTCTGTCTTCTTGTGTTTTATTCATTCATCTGATGTGCCTTGACCAGAGAAAGTGGCTGAGAGTCTCCTTCCTCACTTTAGAAACCTGAAATGGTTTGCACCAAAACACAAACCATCGGGATGGTGATTAATGAAGTGGTGGACATTTACTCAGGCAAAGGCAAGGCTGGGCAAATATAAAATCTGCCTTCAAGTATTTTTGCATCATTGAACGAAAGTATAATTTTAAGCCAGTTTTTGTGTGCATTGTTAAAAGGCCAATGGTGAAAATGGAATATATATCTTTTATTTACTTTTTGTTTTTGTCTTCAGTCTTTGGTGGTGGTGGTGATGGTAGTGATTTTCAGAGATAAGATCTCTGTGTAGCCCTGACTCTCCTCTTTGTAGATGAGACTGGCCTCAAACTCATAAAAGATCCACCTGCCTCTGCCTCCTGAGTTCTGGGACTAAAGGCATGCACCACCAATAGCCAGCTTACTTACTTATTGATCTCAGGCACAGAGATTCATGTATTCCAGGCAGGCCTCTTCTTCCTTGCTATGTAGCAATAAATGACCTTGCATTTAGGTTCCTCCTGCCTCTCCCTCCCAAGTTCTTGGATTATAGGCATATACCAGCTAGCCCAGTATATGTGATACTGAGGATGTGGTACTGAGGATGGAACCCAAGATGTTGTGCATGCTAGGCAAGCACTCTACCAACTGAGCTATGTCCCCAACTCCACAGACTGCTTTTAACACAAATACATAACACACACACACACACACACACACACACACACACACACATACACACAGTTACACAGTCACACATTCAGTTCTCAAGTGAGAGAGCAAATACACCATGGTTGTAATTCTTCAAGAAGAAGAAGAGAGGCCACAGATAAAATCATTGTAAGAGAGATTCAGGTAATGAGGCTGGATAGCTAGCTCTTTCATTATAGCTTGCAAGTAGTAGAGGTCTATATTATGACATTCTCTTGATATCGTCCCAGATTCTGAATCTGCCCAATGTTTCCAGTTGAATGTTTTCTCTAGATTTTGTAGAATAGCATCAAGAGCCACGAACCTTAACTTTGTTCTCAAACAATTCAATGTTTTAGACTTGGTGCATTGATTTAGTTTTATGTCACCTGCCCACTTATACCTATTTGTATCTTAAGTCATTTGCTTGGACATACATATTAAATGTTCAACATTATAAACTGTACTTGTTTCAATAGCTATATCGGATTGTGCCAACCACTATCTTTGTGTCACGACTGGATGTACCTTTACAGTATACTTCTAGTTTGATAGTTACAAGTGTGTGTGTGTGTGTGTGTGGGTGTGTAAGAAAGAGAGAGAATATGTCTGCACATATATGTGTGCACATGCATGTGCAGTTGCATGCCCCTGTGTACTTGCATGGAGGCCAGAGGAGGGTATTAGGCATCTTGCCTTATCAACCTCATTTGACACAATTTGACTCCTTGAACCAAGCCCCAATGATCCTCCTTTCTGTGCCCCCGAAGCCCCACAGCACTAGGCTTAGTGGCTATGCCAACCTTCCTTATGTGCTCTGAGGACTGGTCCTCTGGCTTACACAGCAGTCTCTCCTACCTGCTGAGCCCTCTTTCCAATGCCAGCTTCTGCATTTTCACTTTGTTCTCAAAGCTCCCGAAATTCTGTATCCTTCCCTAACTCGTCAGTGGAAAGCTGCCAAAGCATCCTTTGACAATGCACAATTATCTCCTCATTCTAAGCATTGTAACCTCTGTTCTTCCATTTCCCTGCTATAAATCTTGAAAGCAATTGGTATTTTTAAACCTCAAGTAAACATGTGTAATATTATCTAATAGAAAACTTTCTTTCCCTCTGGGTTCCATGAAAAGCAGACCCTGGGACATGGGTTGAGTATCAATGTTTTATTTGGAAACACAATCCTAGGTCAGCAAGAAGGAAGGAGAAAGAAAAGGAGATAATAAAAACAGGATTCTTCCTAAGGTGGAAGATTCCACACAGGCCATGGATGATAGAGCCCTGAGGAGATATCATGAACATCAGGGGGAAGGTGCCTCAGGGGAAGGTGGAGAGTGTCTGCTTGGTCCACATTTCCATTAGTCAGGGCTTGGCAGCTGCTGGCTCCCTCATCCTTCTAGGTAGCTGCACTCAGTCCTTTGGCACTCACTCAGAAAGCTGAATTCCACACCACACTCTGTAGTGTTTATTCAATCCAGAAGAAGCTACCTCCATACCCACACCTTCCTGCTCTCTAAGGCAGCACCAAGACTAGACCACTTGTCTTCGTAGCAGAGACAAGTGGTTCAGGAGAACTTGGAACCCAACATTGAAGCTACCTCTGACGCATCTGTTTCCCTCCTTACCCCCTCCACTTTCTCCTTCTCTTTCTCTCTCTCTTCTTTTAGTTAATACAAGATCTCAATGTTGCATTTGGGCTGGTTTTGAACATCTGGCCTCAACTCACCTTTCCATCTGAGCTTCCAGAGTTGCTGGAACCACACGTGCTCCATGCTGGTTGCTCTGACCTAAATCTCAACGCCTTTCTCCCTTCGGTGAATCTTTAGCTCTTAATAAAGTTCATGAATCTTTAAACTCTCCATGGCACAGAAGTCTGGTGTCCACCTGCATGAGTGTGCGCTCTCTCCTAGACCCACAGGAATCTAATTCCTGTCTGCTTGCAGTCAGGTGGGCCAGCGTGACTGGCTCTAGCCAGTCTATGACGTCCTGCACGTATTCCTAGATTAAGCGCTAAACAGAGGGTGTGAGTTGCCCCCTTTCCCTCTTGTGCCAAACCCTAGACACCAGGCTGAAGGAAATTGAAGGAAATTCAAGGGACGCAACAATGAGAAACAAGAGCCCAGAGTAAGCCCTAGGAGCTGTGTTCTGCTGGATATACTGTCTAGATCCATGTAAATCTTACTGCCATAAAGGATTCTTAAACGTGACTTTGGGTTACTACAGGTAGGATACCATTTTTCTTTCTCATGGCAGCCATGACCTCTGCCCTTCTCATTAGTGCATTCTGTACCTACAGGAAAAGCAAGAAAAAAAAATATGTCTCCACTCGACTGCTCTCTCATCAGAACCATGTCCAGGGACCTGTCCTCAAATAGGGCAGAGTTTGAATGGTAAACACAGACTAAATCCCACCATCCCTGCAGCTGTACCCTAGTTTATGCGAGAACTTAACCCTGCTCCTTCCCTTTCCTATAGTTAGTCAGAGGACAAATATTTGTGACTGATGAAGAACTGAGTACTTCGTGTCTCACTTCACAGCGCTTAAATGGGGATTACAGAAATCTTGATGGGTTTTTTCTCCCTGAGGAACATAAATCAGCATAGATAAAAGGGATGGAAATTAGAAGCAGAAAGCTTCGAGGAGCACGGCCAGCCGTTCTTCCTCACAGGCTTCACCATCTACTTTCTTTGCATGCAGGAACCTCCTTGCTTCCGACAGACCCAGGCTCCCTTTTCTAGAAGGTCAGAGCCTTCCCATTTATGTATTGAAATAAACACATGATTCACTCTTAACCCTCCCTCCAACCCCTCCAGCTTACATGCTTTGGGTAACTGATTTTATCTCTGTGACGAGTTTGAGATTACAAGAGGAGGGGGGGAGCCTGCCATGCTGACACTGTGTATCATTATCTATTTCAAGAAACAAAGAAATGAAGAACTTCTAGGTGTGTAGGTGAAAGGTCATCAGAAGGTTGCTGGAGGAAAGGCTATTATTTTCTTTTTCAAATGTCCCTTGGCACAGAGACAAAATACAAAAACAAAAAACAAAAAAGGATGGATCCAAACTCTCATTACTTGGCGCATCTATATTTCATGGTCTCAAAATTCGGAATTGAGAACTTGAAGGAGATTGCCATGGTCATTCATAAGGAAGGAGCTGAGGCAAAGAGAGTGCAAGCAAGTGAGAAAGACGCACATGCAGGCTGTAAAGAGCACACAGGACAGTCACTGCTCTAAGAAGGTCTTGTACCCGCTTCCACAGGATAATAGATGCCAGGAGATGGCTTCAGGCAGGCAGAAATTCCAGCTCCCCTGTTGCAACATATGGGGTCACCCTCAGGGTGAGTGCTAAGTTGGTGATTGCTTTAGCCATGATGAACAGAGCAACAGACAAGGGTAATACACCCCAGAGGAACAAGAAGAAAGGTATTCACTTTTAACATTTAAAACATGGGATGGTTTTCTATATCTTCATTAAGGAAAGATTGGATTCTTACCTCTGAAAACTATCATTGTGAGTTCTCTAGGTCAGCCACCAGGTATGTAACAGATACTGTCTCGTTTGTATGTTTGTAGATTCTTTACAGATGAGACACTGAAGCTCAGGGGAGGTTCTATCATTTTTCCAAGATCTTACAACAGATAAATAGTAGATCTAGAAATAAACAAAGCATGCCTGGTTTCAAAATGCATCCTCGACCTACTGGAGGACAGGTTCTCTAAACAAATAGGCTGCTATCCATAACACCAAATCAACCTAGCATCCACCAATGAAAGAAGAGATGCTGAAGTGAAAACATGGCCTGCATATACAATGGAACACTCTCTGACTTTTGAAAGGAGGAAATTCTATTAGTTGTAGCAACATGGATAAACCTGGAGGACAATATATTGAGTAAAATACACCAGACACAGAAAGACAAATGCCATAGATTTTCACTTATGTATGAAATCTTAAAAGGACTCAGTTTCCTTTAAGAGGCTGGGCACTGTGAGTATGACCATGTAACAGTGGGCAACACAAATTAGACTTGATTTGGGGGGGTTGTTCTCTTCTTCCTCTTCCTCTTCTTTATCCTCTTCTTCTTCCTCTTCCCCTTCCCCTTCCCCTTCCCCTTCCCCTTCCCCTTCCCCTTCCCCTTCCCCTTCCCCTTCCCCTTCCCCTTCTCCTTCTCCTTCTCCTCCTCCTTCTCCTTCTTCTTCTCCTCCTTCTGGCTGAACCTGGAATGACTGGAAAGTGAGCATGTGAAATTCATAAATAATCAACAAAATTATTGTGTAGAAAAACTATAATGCACAGAGGTAGAAAATTGGGTGCTGGTTATCAAAGGCTGAAGAGAGAAAGAGGGATAGATACAGGGAAAAGTACATGATGTCCAGTCAGGGAAAAACATACATTCAAGACTTACTGTTCCGTGAGATGACTCAGGTGCGTTACAGTGCAACATTACATTGTACTTTTCAAAACTGCTGGGGTTTTAAGTATTTTTACCACAAAAAGAGTGAGAATGTGAGTCAATGAGCATGCTAACTAGCTTGATATAACCATTCAATGGTATACATTTATAGTAAAATGCCATATTGTAGACTATAGATATACAGACTTATTTGTTAATTAGAACTACAAATTGGCTGAGCTCAAAGCACAGGACTGTAATCCCAGCACTCAGGAAGCTTAGGTCGAAGTATCAGAAGTTCAAGGTCATGTTCTGCCACATAGTGATTTGAAGCCAGCCTGGACTCCCCAAGACCCTGCTCCAACATGGATAGACTATCAGAATGACTCTTCCTCTGGTGGAGAGCTAAGATTACCAACAACCAAACATAAAATGGCTGTCTTAGACAGGGTTTCTAGTGCCACAATGAAGCACATGACCAAAAGGCAAGCTGGGGAGGAAAGGGTTTATTCAGTTTACACTTCCACATTGCTGTTTATCATCAAAGGAACTCAGGACAGGAACTTAAGCAGGGCAGGAGCCTGAAGGCAGGAGTTGATGCAGAGGCCATGGAGGGGTGCTGCTTACTGTCTTGTTCCTCGTGGCTTGCCCAGCCTGCTTTCTTATAGAACTCAGGACCGCCAGTCCAAGGATGGTACCACCCACCATGGGCTAGGCCCTCTCTCATTGATCACTAATTGAGAAAAATGCCTCTATAAGATCCAGCTGTAAGACATTTTTCTCAACTGAGGCTCCTTTCTGTCTGATGACTCTAACTTGTGTCAAGTTGATACACAAAGCCAGCTAGTACAAACATGTTCATGGTAGTATTATGAACTTCTTATAAGAAAAATACGAGGATGTTTTTTCAAGGGTACTAAGAGAGTCTGGTTATAGTTCTGGGACAGCCAGGCTATCAGTTCTAATCCTCACATTGGTTCCTCAGTCTTTAGCATTATCTTTACCTTGAAGGAAAACAGCAAAACTAGTGAACTACGGAGCCAAATCAGATGTCGATACTCATCCATCCAGTGGCTCTGCCGCCTTCTACAAGGAAGCTAACTTATTTCAACCTGTTTCCATGTATGACACAATGCTGCTGAAATCTGACTCTGGGCGCTACAAGGAATGTGGCACAGACCCCCTGATGGTACTACTGCCTAGCATGTGATAACTTCAACACTTCTGCAGCTGCTGAAGGACTAACGCACCTACCTGCCTTGACTGTTTTTCTTAATCTCTTCTTCCTTTCAAGGGTGTTGTACTGAGGAAAAAGCGTGTTTACTTCAGAGGGTTTCTTTAGAGACCCTTCATTCCATCGGTGTTCCCAGAGCTGGCAGCTTCCCTCACTCTGTCCTCACCAGCCCCTCCCTCCCTGCCAAGTCTTCCCCAGCTAAGCTCCTTCCCACTCTGCTGTCTATGTCTTCATCGGAAGCTAAACTCCCCAGGGCGGGAAACCTGTCCTTCTACATATTTGTCAAGTACTAGGTGCATTTTTAGAGCTAAATAAAAAGCAAACACTACACAGTCGGAGTGAGCTTGTTCAATAAAATGCCTCAGATATTATCTCTAGGCCCCTAATTATCCCAGATCTACAGCCAGGAGGAACATAAACAGACGACTGCCTTCAAAATAATCAAAAGACATCTCTGGCTTCTCTGTTTCGGAAACAGGCCGTCAAGGTGGATGGAGGGAGGGCAGAGATGTTTCCTATCTTCAGCTTCTTGAGAGGTGAGTTCCTGCTCCTGCCACTGATCAGACTTAAAGGGCCAGCTCTGTGCTGAGGGCTAGTGTAACATTGCCTTTCCCCAGAAACAACAACCACAGCCAATCCAATGAAACCTTTCAGGAAATTCCTCTAGAGTGTGTAGATGTTATGTCACAACTCCTTATCTGCGCTATGTTGTTATATGGGTGTATGGGTGTATGACTGTATACACTTCACTAAAGTCTAGGCTCCCGGGAAGTGCCAGAAGGAAGAGAAGAAAGAATGAGAGGAGGAACAGGATGGGGATCTTGTTAGATCCTGTGACCAAGAAGAATGAAAAACTTAGTGAGAGATTTTGAAATGACAAGGAAACAGAATGTTTTCCTTCTCCTAGCTTTCCTGAGATGTGATTTACAACTGACCTGTCATACCCATTAGGAGAGGCAATGCAATGTTTTTAAACACATGTGCATTGTGCGATGAATGCCACGGTGAAGATGATTGACAACTTACTGCCGAGGGGGTACCATTTTTGTGCAGGAGGGAGTGGCAACAACACTTGAAAATCATCTGGCTTAGGAAATTTCGGGTGTTCAGTGTATTTTTAAATCTTTACCTCTATTTTTATGTGTATGGGTGTTTGCTTCAATGTATCTGTGCAACATGCATGCTGTACCCATAGAGGCCAGAAGAGGGAGCCAGACGCCCTGGAACTGGAGTTACTGGATTGTTAACTGTCATGTGGGTGCTGGGACTCCTAGCAGGGTCCCAGTGCTAGGAGCAGCCACATGCTCCGTGCCATCTCTCCAGCCCTTTAATGTATTTTTAACAGTAATGACCCTTAGATGTCCAAGAAGTAATCATCTTATACCTTATACCATCCCTCCATTTTGTCCAAATATGCCTTGAGAACTGGCTGGCTCTCTGCTTTCTCAAGGTCACCTTTGTTAGATTCCATATGTAAGATCATTCCCCCTTCCTTCCTTCCTTCCTTCCTTCCTTCCTTCCTTCCTTCCTTCCTTTATTTCTTCTTTCGTTTCCTTCTCCTTTATTTTCTTTGTTTGCATATGAAAGGTGGGGTAGTGTGCAAGAGTATTTGTTTGTGTGCATACATGTAGAAGCTACACATCAGTATAAGGCATTTTTCTGGTTCTCCAACTTATTGTTTGAGGCAGGGTCTCTCACAGCCTGAAGCTCAGCAGTTCAGCTTCATGGGCTTGTCAGCAAGGCCCCAGGATCCTCCTTTCTCCATGTATAGTGTTGGAATTACAGACCTACACAGCTGTACGTGGCTTCTCACAGGGGCTCGAGGAAACTCAGGCCTTCGTGTTTGTACAGTAAGCATTCACTGTCTGAGCCATCTCCCTGGCCCCAGATTTTCTCCTTTCTCACTGTGTAAGTCTCTAAACATTATCCTTTTTCTATCCACTATTAGTCAACAGACAACTGGTTTCTACTTCTGTATTACTTTTCTATTGCTGTGATAAAACACCGTGACCAATGCAACTTACAGGGTTTGTCTGTGGCTTGCACTGCCTGAGGAATAAGAAAGAACCCATCACTACCAATGCAGAAACCTGGCTGCAGGCAAGCAGAGTACTGGAGCAGCCACTTTGAGCTCACAACTTGATCTACAAACAGAAAGAGGAGTTAACTTGAAAGGAAACAAGTCTTTTGAATCCTCAAAGCCAGCCCCAGTGACATACTTCCTCCAGCAAGGCCACACCTCCTAACCCTCCCTAAACAGCTACCAACTGCGAATCAAGTACTCAAGTACCTGAAACTTACAGAGGACATCTCTTTGAAACCACTCAGCATCCTTCTTGGCTGTTATAAATAATGTCACAATGAACACAGCTCAGCTGCCTTCTCAACACATGGACTTAATTTCTTTTGGGTATACAGATGTAGCTTCATTTCTTTTGCATGTAGGTACTCTATCCATACATGCAGTAATTCTGGATAATATGGTAGCTTCATTTTTTTCATTTCTGTAGGACTCTCCATACTGCTTTCCATTATGGATGGACCAATTTGCATTCCTACCCACAGTGAATAAAGATTCCTTTAACTTCACACTCTTTCCAATGCTTGTTTTCTTTTAACTTGATATTAGCCACCCTAAGAGATGTGAGGTAAATCTTGTCACAGTTTTAATTTACATTTCTAGAAGTATTAGTGATATTGAGACTCTTTTCAAATACCGGTTGAACATTTTTCTGTTGGCGAATGTTAATTGATTCTCTCTGTGGCAGAGTTGTATGAGCTTCATATGTATTTTGCATTAACACTCCCACCCCCCAGGAACTGTCTGTGAACACTGACTCCTGCCCTTGTCTCCTCATCTTGAAGATAACTCTCTGTGCTGTGCAGAAGCTGGTACAGCTTGCACTCTGCTCGGGTCTCATTTTTCTTTTGCTCAGTCTTGATATTGTATCCAAAAACATATTGCCAAATCAATGTTAAAGGGTTCCTCTCATATTTTCTTCTTAGAGTTTTATGGTGTAAGATGGGATACTTCAATCCTTGATGTATTTTGAATTGTTATGTAGATCTGAGGGGGTGCACTGTTGTGTCTCCTCCTCTCTCACACATTCTCAACACCATGAACTGTGTCCTTTCCTGGTAGCTATTGTCTTAGTCTTTCTTTGTGCTAGTGTCAAAGGTTTCTTGAGTACACATGTAAGTTCATCTCTGGACTCTCTGTTGTGCACTGCAAGTCTAGCTACCTGTTTTAATTCCTGTTCTGGATTACCTTAATTGCTATGGTTTTGCAATGTAGGTTGAAATGAGAAAATATGACACCACCAGCTTTTATCTTTTGCTCAAGGTCGTTTTTAATTATTCCGTGTCTCTTGTAATTCTGTACAATCATTAAGATATTTTTTTTCTATTTCTGTTTTCTAAAATGTACCTCTCAACAAATCCATGGATCACAGTTTAACACTAACACTTCTCTATGAGCATGGCATATTTTCCCATTAGTGTTTCTTTGGCTCTCAGACTTCTCCATATCTAAACTCTTCCAGTTTAAAGATCTTTAGTATGCTTAGTTAAGCTTCTTTGAAGCATTTTCTTCTTTTTGATACTACTATCAACTAGGCAATTTGATTGTTTTTAAGTGTGTGTATGTGGGGAGGCTCCACACAAGCCAAGTGTGTGGAGGTGACAGGATATTTTTGGAAGTCTCCTTGCATGATGATCAGGGTCTCTGCTGCTGTTTCAGTGGCTCTGGATAACCTAGGACAGCAAGCCCACAGCCTCCAGACCGTTCTATTTTTACATGAGTTTCAGGGGC